>NC_086364.1:24772101-24802101 GCF_036324505.1 Eleginops maclovinus
CCGTATTTCAGAGTTGTACTTGTGAATGTGAAGTGTATTTAAAACACGTTGTGGTCAGTAAGATGATACTCATGTATTGGTGAGTTGGGGGGGGGCGGGGTTATTGTGAAAGTCCCTTCACTTTCACTTTCACTTTCCAAACTACGTTCTCCGTTTTACGGACCGGAAGTGCCGCTGCGTGTTTGATATTACACTTGAATTTTGACAGGGCGGGCTCTTATTCTGAAGGTGTCATCTCCTCCGTTTGTCCGGAAACGTTGACGTCAGCCTCGTTTTCGCTTTCTGGTTGTCTAGGAAACTGATTAGGTAATGCTCTGACGTCATACCCACTGATGTAGTTGATGAGGCAACACGGAACAGGCAACATGATGAGGCAACACGGAACAGGCAACATGATGAGGCGACACGGAACAGGCAACATGATGAGGCAACACGGAACAGGCAACATGATGAGGCAACACGGAACAGGTTGATGTTTGACATAATACAAACAAACAAAAGCTAATGAAAACAAACAAAAACAAACCCCATTATTTACCATGATTACATGATCCACGGTGTGAGGTCACTGTGTCATCATTCTCTCTGGACTGGATTAATACTTCAGTCATTGTTTGTGCGCAGTAAACACATAAACAGTAAACACATAAACAGTAAACACATAAACAGTAAACACATAAACAGTAAACACATAAATAGTAAACACATAAACAGTAAACACATATACAGTAAACACATAAACAGTAAACACATAAACAGTAAACACATATACAGTAAACACATAAACAGTAAACACATAAACAGTAAACACATAAACAGTAAACACATATACAGTAAACACATAAACAGTAAACAGTAAACACATAAACAGTAAACACATAAACAGTAAACAGTAAACACATAAACAGTAAACACATAAACAGTAAACACATAAACAGTAAACACATAAACAATAAACAGTAAACACATAAACAGTAAACACATAAACAGTAAACAGTAAACACATAAACAGTAAACAGTAAACACATAAACAGTAAACACATAAACAGTAAACACATAAACAGTAAACACATAAACAGTAAACACATAAACAGTAAACAGTAAACACATAAACAGTAAACACATAAACAGTAAACAGTAAACACATAAACAGTAAACAGTAAACACATAAACAGTAAACAGTAAACACATAAACAGTAAACACATAAACAGTAAACACATATACAGTAAACACATATACAGTAAACACATAAACACATAAACAGTAAACACATAAACAGTAAACAGTAAACACATAAACAGTAAACACATAAACAGTAAACACATAAACAGTAAACACATAAACAGTAAACAGTAAACACATAAACAGTAAACACATAAACAGTAAACACATATACAGTAAACACATATACAGTAAACACATAAACACATAAACAGTAAACACATAAACAGTAAACAGTAAACACATAAACAGTAAACACATAAACAGTAAACACATAAACAGTAAACACATAAACAGTAAACAGTAAACACATAAACAGTAAACACATAAACAGTAAACACATAAACAGTAAACACATAAACAGTAAACACATATACAGTAAACACATAAACAGTCACATAAACAGTAAACACATAAACAGTAAACACATATACAGTAAACAGTAAACACATAAACAGTAAACACATATACAGTAAACAGTAAACACATATACAGTAAACAGTAAACACATAAACAGTAAACACATATACAGTAAACAGTAAACACATAAACAGTAAACACATAAACAGTAAACACATAAACAGTAAACAGTAAACACATAAACAGTAAACACATAAACAGTAAACAGAAACATGTATTTACAGGTAGTGATGTTGTAGTTACAGGAAGTAATGGTGTAGTTACAGGTAGTAAAGGTGTAGTTACAGGTGGTAATGGTGTAGTTACAGGTAGTAATGGTGTAGTTACAGGTAGTAATGGTGTATTTACAGGTAGTAATGGTGTAGTTACAGGTAGTAATGGTGTAGTTACAGGTAGTAATGGTGTAGTTACAGGTAGTAATGGTGTAGTTACAGTAGTAATGGTGTAGTTACAGGTAGTAATGGTGTAGTTACAGGAAGTAATGTTGTAGTTACAGGTAGTAATGGTGTAGTTACAGGAAGTCATGTTGTATTTACAGGTAGTAATGGTGTAGTTACAGGTAGTAATGGTGTAGTTACAGGTAGTAATGGTGTAGTTACAGGTAGTAATGGTGTATTTACAGGTAGTAATGTTGTAGTTACAGGTAGTAATGTTGTAGTTACAGGTAGTAATGGTGTAGTTACAGGAAGTCATGTTGTATTTACAGGTAGTAATGTTGTAGTTACAGGTAGTAATGGTGTATTTACATGTAGTAATGTTGTAGTTACAGGTAGTAATGGTGTAGTTACAGGTAGTCATGTTGTAGTTACAGGTAGTAATGTTGTAGTTACAGGTAGTAATGGTGTAGTTACAGGTAGTAATGGTGTAGTTACAGGTAGTAATGGTGTATTTACAGGTAGTAATGGTGTAGTTACAGGTAGTAATGTTGTGTAGTTACAGGTAGTAATGGTGTAGTTACAGGTAGTAATGGTGTAGTTACAGGTAGTAATGTTGTAGTTACAGGTAGTAATGGTGTATTTACAGGTAGTAATGGTGTAGTTACAGGTAGTAATGGTGTAGTTACAGTAGTCATGTTGTAGTTACAGGTAGTAATGTGTAGTTACAGGTAGTAATGGTGTAGTAACAGGTAGTCATGTTGTAGTTACAGGTAGTAATGGTGTAGTTACAGGTAGTGATGTTGTAGTTACAGGTAGTAATGGTGTAGTTACAGGTAGTAATGGTGTAGTTACAGGTAGTCATGTTGTAGTTACAGGTAGTAATGGTGTAGTTACAGGTAGTAATGGTGTAGTTACAGGTAGTCATGTTGTAGTTACAGGTAGTAATGGTGTAGTTACAGGTAGTAATGGTGTAGTTACAGGTAGTAATGGTGTAGTAACAGGTAGTCATGTTGTAGTTACAGGTAGTAATGTTGTAGTTACAGGTAGTAATGGTGTAGTTACAGGTAGTAAAGGTGTAGTTACAGGTAGTAATGGTGTAGTAACAGGTAGTAATGGTGTATTTACAGGTAGTAATGGTGTAGTTACAGGTAGTAATGGTGTATTTACAGGTAGTAATGGTGTAGTTACAGGTAGTGATGTTGTAGTTACAGGTAGTAATGTTGTAGTTACAGGTGGTAATGGTGTAGTTACAGGAAAAGGGTGTAGTTACGGTAGTAATGTGTGTTACGGTAGTAAGGGTTAGTTACGGTAGTCATGGTGTATTTAAAGGTAGTATGTGTTTTTTGGGGAGTATTTTGTAGTTACGGTAGAAAAGTGAGGGGTGGTAATTTTGTAGTTACGGGTAGAAAATGGTGTATTTAAAGGTAGCGGTTTTTACAGGTAGTAAGTTGTAGTTACAGTAGTATGTTGTAGTTCGGGTAAAAAGTGTAGTCAGGTGATGGTGTAGTTACAGGTAAAGTTGTAGTTCAGGTAGAAGGTATTTAAAGGGTAGAAATGGGGTAGTTAAGGTATAATGGTGTATTACGGGTAGTAGTGTAGTTACGGGTAGAGGGTGTATTACGGTAGTAATGTTGTATTTTACAGGTAAAATGTTGTAGTTACAGGTAGTAATGGTGTGTAACGTGGTAAGGGTGTAGTTACAGGTAAAAGGGGTGTAGTTACGGGTAGTAGGGTGTATTGGTAGTAATGGTAGTACAGTAGTATTTTTTGGTTCCCGGTAGAAAATGTTTGATTTACAGGTAGTAATGGTGTAGTTACAGGTAGTAATGGTGTAGTTACAGGTAGTAATGGTGTAGTTACAGGTAGTGATGTTGTAGTTACAGGTAGTATGGTTGTAGTTACAGGTAGTAATGTTGTAGTTACAGTAGTAATGGTTGTAGTTACAGGTAGTAATGGTGTAGTTACAGGTAGTGATGTTGTAGTTACAGGTAGTCATGGTGTAGTTACAGGTAGTCATGTGTAGTTACAGTAGTAATGGTGTAGTTACAGGTAGTATGTTGTAGTTACAGGTGTATGGTGTAGTTACAGGTAGTAATGGTGTAGTTACAGGTAGTAATGGTGTAGTTACAGTAGTCATGTTGTAGTTACAGGTAGTAATGTTGTAGTTACAGGTAGTAATGGTGTAGTTACAGGTAGTAATGGTGTAGTTACAGGAGTGATGTTGTAGTTACAGGTAGTAATGGTGTAGTTACAGGTAGTAATGGTGTAGTTACAGGTAGTGATGTTGTAGTTTACAGGTAGTAATGTTGTAGTTACAGGTGGTAATGGTGTAGTTACAGGTAGTAATTGTTGTAGTACAGGTAGTAATGGTGTAGTTACAGGTAGTCATGGTGTAGTTACAGGTAGTAATGGTGTAGTTACAGGTAGTGATGGTGTAAGTTACAGGTAGTAATGTTGTAGTTACAGGTAGTCATGGTGTAGTTACAGGTAGTAATGGTGTAGTTACAGGTAGTGATGGTGTAGTTACAGGTAGTATTGGTGTAGTTACAGGTAGTCATGGTGTAGTTACAGGTAGTAATGGTGTAGTTACAGGTAGTGATGGTTGTTTTACAGGTAGTAATGGTGTAGTTACAGGTAGTAATGTGTAGTTACAGTAGTATTGGTGTAGTTACAGGTAGTGATTTGTAGTTACAGGTAGTAATGTGTAGTACAGGTGTAATGTGTAGTTACAGGTAGTAATGGTGTAGTTACAGGTAGTCATGGTGTAGTTACAGGTAGTAATGGTGTAGTTACAGGTAGTGATGTTGTAGTTACAGGTAGTAATGTTGTAGTTACAGGTAGTAATGTTGTAGTTACAGGTATAATGGTGTAGTTACAGGTAGTATGGTGGTAGTTACAGGTAGTCATGGTGTAGTTACAGGTAGTCATGGTGTAGTTACAGGTAGTCATGTTGTAGTTACAGGTAGTAATGTTGTAGTTACAGGTAGTAATGGTGTAGTTACAGGTAGTATGGTGTAGTTACAGGTAGTCATGGTGTAGTTACAGGTAGTAATGGTGTAGTTACAGGTAGTGATGTTGTAGTTACAGGTAGTAATGTTGTAGTTACAGGTAGTAATGGTGTAGTTACAGGTAGTAATGGTGTAGTTTACAGGTAGTATGTGTAGTTACAGGTAGTAATGGTGTAGTTACAGGTAGTGATGTTGTAGTTACAGGTAGTGATGTTGTAGTTACAGGTAGTAATGTTGTAGTTACAGGTTAGTAATGTTGTAGTTACAGGTGGTAATGGTGTAGTTACAGGTAGTAATGGTGTAGTTACAGGTAGTAATGGTGTAGTTACAGGTAGTAATGGTGGTAGTTACAGGTAGTAATGGTGTAGTTACAGGTAGTAATGTTGTAGTTACAGGTAGTAATGGTGTAGTTACAGGTAGTAATGTTGTAGTTACAGGTAGTAATGTTGTAGTTACAGGTAGGTAATGTGTAGTTACAGGTAGTAATGGTGTAGTTACAGGTAGTAATGGTGTAGTTACAGTAGTCATGGTGTAGTTACAGGTAGTAATGGTGTAGTTACAGGTAGTAATGGTGTAGTTACAGGTAGTAATGTGTAGTTACAGGTAGTAATGGTGTAGTTACAGGTAGTAATGGTGTAGTTACAGGTAGTAATGGTGTAGTTACAGGTGGTATGGTGTAGTTACAGGTAGTAATGTGTAGTTACAGGTAGTAATGTTGTAGTTACAGGTAGTATGTTGTAGTTACAGGTGTAATGGTGTAGTTACAGGTAGTAATGGTGTAGTTACAGGTAGTAATGGTGTAGTTACAGGTAGTAATGGTGTAGTTACAGGTAGTAATGGTGTAGTTACAGGTAGTAATGGTGTAGTTACAGGTAGTCATGGTGTAGTTACAGGTAGTAATGGTGTAGTTACAGGTAGTGATGGTGTAGTTACAGGTAGTAATGGTGGTAGTTTACAGGTAGTCATAGGTGTAGTTACAGGTAGTAATGGTGTAGTTACAGGTAGTGATTTGTAGTTACAGGTAGTAATGGTGTAGTTACTGGTAGTCATGGTGTAGTTACAGGTAGTTAATGGTTGTAGTTTACAGGTAGTGATGGTGTAGTTACAGGTAGTGATGGTGTAGTTACAGGTAGTGATGTTGTAGTTACAGTAGTAATGGTGTAGTTACAGGTATGATGGTGTAGTTACAGGTAGTGATGTTGTAGTTACAGGTAGTATGGTTGTAGTTACAGGTAGTCATGTTGTAGTTACAGGTAGTAATGTTGTAGTTACAGGTAGTAATGGTGTAGTTACAGGTAGTGATGTTGTAGTTACAGGTAGTCATGGTGTAGTTACAGGTAGTCATGTTGTAGTTACAGGTAGTAATGGTGTAGTTACAGGTGGTAATGGTGTAGTTACAGGTAGTAATGTTGTAGTTACAGGTGGTAATGGTGTAGTTACAGGTAGTAATGGTGTAGTTACAGGTAGTAATGGTGTAGTTACAGGTAGTGATGTTGTAGTTACAGGTAGTAATGTTGTAGTTACAGGTAGTAATGGTGTAGTTACAGGTAGTAATGTTGTAGTTACAGGTGGTAATGGTGTAGTTACAGGTAGTAATGGTGTAGTTACAGGTAGTAATGGTGTAGTTACAGGTAGTCATGTTGTAGTTACAGGTAGTAATGTTGTAGTTACAGGTGTAATGGTGTAGTTACAGGTAGTAATGGTGTAGTTACAGGTAGTAATGGTGTAGTTACAGGTAGTCATGGTGTAGTTACAGGTAGTAATGGTGTAGTTACAGGTAGTGATGTTGTAGTTACAGGTAGTAATGGTGTAGTTACAGGTAGTCATGGTGTAGTTACAGGTAGTAATGGTGTAGTTACAGGTAGTGATGTTGTAGTTACAGGTAGTAATGGTGTAGTTACAGGTAGTCATGGTGTAGTTACAGGTAGTAATGGTGTAGTTACAGGTAGTGATGTTGTAGTTACAGGTAGTAATGGTGTAGTTACAGGTAGTCATGGTGTAGTTACAGGTAGTAATGGTGTAGTTACAGGTAGTGATGTTGTAGTTACAGGTAGTAATGGTGTAGTTACAGGTAGTCATGGTGTAGTTACAGGTAGTAATGGTGTAGTTACAGGTAGTGATGTTGTAACAGCTAATTGGTTTGTTTATGTTACTTACTATGTTAATAAAGTTGTTATCTGAAGTGTGAGATAAACTGCACCTCACTCAACATGGTCCATCACCAGGTGTTTTCAGAGGACTCATTTTCATCTTCATCACCATCATCATCATCCTTATCACTGTCATAATTTCTTCACCATCATCATCTTTATCACCATCAGCACAGCTGTGTTTGATCATAATTTATTATTATAGGATTTAAAGGGACAGTACACCACTGAAGCAGATCAGAGACCCTCAGAAACAGCAGGATTCAAACATTACATCCTTTATAGTACACTTTGTTCATGAGATTTACAGACTGAACACACAGACCCTGAAAGCACCACAGACCAGTGACCCACTAAAATATGTTTTAATACATTAACATACAGGACACACAATGTGAACTACACACCCAAACACACACAATGTGAACTACACACCCAAACACACACAATGTGAACTACACACCCAAACACACACAATGTGAACTACACACAAACACACACAATGTGAACTACACACCCAAACACACACAATGTGAACTACACACAAACACACACAATGTGAACTACACACACAAACACACACAATGTGAACTACACACAAACACACACAATGTGAACTACACACCCAAACACACACAATGTGAACTACAAACAAACACACACAATGTGAACTACACACAAACACACACAATGTGAACTACACCCAAACACACACAATGTGAACTACAAACAAACACACACAATGGGAACCACACACACAAACACATCCTGCCTTCATGGGCTGTCAGAAATATCACAACTTTATAAAATGGCAGTGAGAGGATCAGAAAAATGTTCAGTAGAGAGCCAAGGTCTGCAGGGAGATCTCAGTTTTCTGGCCCTGCAGAGAAATCCCAAGGTTGGGAAAGAGCTCTCAGATTTAGCAATAATTGTCACATAAGAAAATGCTGATCTAATAACACAGTTTGGTTCTTAAATCAACTATTTATGGAAAGGCTTTTATGTAATTTCCCTTTTCCAGGAATCTCAACAGAGAAAGTTTAGACTCAGATTACATGTAAAGAATTGCAAACATTTACAGAAATGACGTAATAATAATATCAACTTCAGATTAATGTTGTCAGCTTTATTTCTGCTTTAAGGAACACTGTGTCAACTGTCCTACTCTGTACCAAATCAGGCAGCCTGTTTACAGTCAGCAGGAAACACAGCTGGGGGGGCTTCAAAGTGTCTCACACACACACACACACACACACACACACACACACACACACACACACACACACACACACACACACACACATTGAATGGCAGTGTGCTGCATGATTCCAGGCAGCGATCGGCCTCTCAGTGCGTCTCAGACCAGGAGGTGACCCAGTGTTTGGCTAACTTCCTGTTTCCGTCTCGGATCAGGAAACCATCTGCGTCCGTGTGCTGCTCGTCTTTACCCAGAATCCTCCCCTGGTGCAGCGCCACCCTCCATGCTCGCCGCCGCATGAAGAAACCGACCTGCGGTCAGAGAGAAACCTGGACATCAGGACTTCAGTCACACCGTGTGATACCATGTGAGGTCAACGCAGACGCAGAGACCTTTTTCACCAAGGCGGAGAGAGTGAAGAGAGTGAAGCGAGTGAAGCGAGTGAAGCGAGTGAAGCGAGTGAAGCGAGTGAAGCGCCCACGCTCAACATAATGTTTCAACTCAAGCAATAGTGAAGCTGTCTCTCTCAGCCAATCAGCGGTGTGAATATCAACTTGTCTTCACTGACAGTTGTTAGCTGTTAGCTTTTAGCATAGAGAGCTCACAGCTCCTCATATCTGTTCAGAAACTAGAGGAACATCAGAGTTTATAAATGACTGTCTGTGGAGAGCAGTCTGTATTTCTGTCTGATGTTATTGTGAGTGTGGACCAAGCAGCTACATGTTAGCTTAGCATAGTGTATTACGAGTAAATCACAGTCAAATATGTTCATTTTGTTGTTGGTATCCACCAAGAATCTTTTGCTTTAGGGTTAGAGGGGGGGGTCAGTAACAGGCGGTAACAGCCGGTCCTTAGAGCAGCTCACTGGCACCCCCCCCTCAGAGCTCCTCTCCCATCCTCTGGTTCTCAGACGGCTGGATCTTCAGGCTGGCTCTCTGGGTTTTAGCCCCGAACATCTCTCTGGTTCTTGCTCTCCGGAAGAACCCACATTGAACAGCAGGGGGCGACACAGCAGCACTTTACCAACCAGCAGGAGATGCCCCCTCCCAAAATAATTACTTTAGAGTGACCCGAAACAAAAGATGTGGAGAGCAGCTGTCTGTAGTTTACCTTCCAAAGCAGCAGGCAGATCACAGCCAGCAGGGAGACCCCCGCCAGCACAGACACCACCAAGATCCACAGGGGGGCACCGGAGTCCAGCTGCTGCCCTGCCGTCGGGTAAATGTGGACCTCAATCTGCAGGGAACAAGAATCAGGAGGAAACTGTACAGACAGCAAACACCACCCAAACCCCCGCCTAAAGAGTCTTAATCATCCCAGTGTGGGGGTCCCTGAGGTTCAAAATACAAGCTATAACAGAGATGGACAAACCATGGTACCGGCTGTCGCTCGCATTCAAAGTTGTGCAGCAAGTTTGCAGAGCGGCTAAGCTAACGTAAATAGCGATATTGTTTTAATATTTATTCTGTAGCTTGTGATACCTGGCTGCTGCGCGGCTCCATGATGAGGGTCGATTTGTTGCTCTGCAGCTTCAGAGTCGCCCAGAATCGAACCAGCAGACTGTGGGCATCACGGAAATCCTGAAACACAGCACAGAGCAAGAGGCTAAAGGCTTCAGGCTACTGAGGGTCTGGGCTCCTCTTTAGGCCCCTGAGGGCTCCACTTTAGCCTACTCTTTAGGCTGTTCTGCAGCGTGTACCTCCATCAGGGTGGAGCTCCACAGTCTGGCCCTCACAGTCAGCGATGCAGAGGAACTCATGTTCAGAAGAGGACACACAAACGCCACACAGCGGGCCCCATGCACACAATCCTACACACACACACACACACACACACACCATTGTGAAAAGAAACTAAACTATTTGATAGCTTTTGTAGGAATTGAAATATAAACTTAACACAAACGTTAAGGAAATTTGTGTCTTGGGAGATTTGTCCCATTTATTCTTGGACGCAAACCACGAAGGAATAATCTACAGAACACATTCCTTACCTTTTGTGTTAGGGTTATTTTACACATTATTTCAGAAGGAGGATTAGAGTTGTGTATCACAGCGCCCCCTGTGGGAGGCTGCAGAACTGAAGGTGTTTTTATACCAGAGAGTAGGACTTCCTGTTTCCCTTCAGGAGGCTCCTTCCTCTCTGATCCAGCAGACTCCTCCTCCTCCTCCCCCTGTCCTCCTCCTCTTCCAGCTGATCGAAAGAACAGATGAAGGACTCTGATTGGTTTCTTAGTTCAGTGACAGAGAGTTAAATCAGTGTGAGAATATTTCCTCTTGAAAGTGTGAGTTTTCTTATTAATTACACTAACAAAGGTTTTTATGAATATGAGGTAATATTTATATTTGGAATATTAAAAACCCATTGACCAATCCAAACGAGCCCTCACTGATGTTTCCTGTTTATGGAAATTGTTTAATTTTATATGAAGGCAGCTCTCTCTCTCTGATTGGACGTGCCTTTATTTTGAAGATTGCCAGCCCAGGACCTTTATTTTGAAGGTGCCAGCTGATGTTGCCATGGTTACCTTGAGGTTAAGGGGGTTGACGATGTTTCCGGGCGGATCACAGTGCACCTCAGACGTGCCGTCCAATCGGATCTCTTCGAGGTACAGCAGCCACTTCCCATTGGATACCTCCCTCGGCCAATCAAACTCCACTTGCAGGTTGCCTAGGTGACCCAGCGGCTTCCCGGTGACGCGCACCTATCAGAGGATGCCGTTGGTTACCAAGCAACCAGAACAAGAAGAAATTGGAGGTTGTTTTCAGTAGTAGGGTTTACAGAAGCTAACACGCTACAGAGGCTACGATGGCAGCGCTAACACAAAGATTGTAGTGGAGAGTTAAAGGTAACCCAGTGTTGGCACTAGTTCTCTAGTTTATCACTAGGTTCACCCCGGTGTGTCGGCCAGAACACCACTTAAGGCCAAAGGTCCAGTGTCCAGAAATGAGGAGCTGAGATGATGCTTGACCTTCTATATTATGTCCTTTAATGGTTTGGATGTTTGTATATGTGTTGTCTTCCTACAAAGAAATGAACACAATACCTGAATACAAAGTTAACATACTTAAACAATAAACATAGAGGCAGCCGATGCTCTTATTCTGACACGCCACAGACATGCTACTTCCGGTAATCGGGTTGGCGAAACAATAGGTCTAAAACTTAGCGGTAAACACTAAACATCTCACACGTAACCTCACAAACATTCATCCACATGAACTACAGCTTAACACCTTAATAATAATTATTAAGGAACAACATAAACAGTACTGTGCACAACACTCACCGTCATTCACACACACTAACACAACAAAACCTTCCCGCAACTACTTGTAATGGCCACCGTCTGACCTAGTGCCACGTCACACACAACACGTGAGCTAGCCCCTCCTCCCCTTATCATCTACACCCAACAACTGAAACTTCTGAACATCAACACAACTTTGGAGCCTTTTCTACAAAGATGGTATGTTCAGACCTGCAGGATGAAGAGCAGCAAACTGCCAACGTCCTGCGTCCTCCTCATGGCTGACTCCCCGATCACATGACCGCCGAAGGAGGCGGGGCCCGGAGGGGTGACTCTGTCAGGTCAACCAATGAGAGGAGAGGTCTACACTTAACATGTGGTGTCGAAATATCAGAAAAATAACCAAGTTAACCTGAGATAACCTGAGATAACCTGAGTTAACCTGAGATAACCTGAGATAACCTGAGATAACCTGAGATAACCTGAGTTAACCTGAGTTAACCTGAGATAACCTGAGATAACCTGAGATAACCTGAGTTAACCTGAGATAACCTGAGATAACCTGAGATAACCTGAGTTAACCTGAGATAACCTGAGATAACCTGAGATAACCTGAGATAACCTGAGATAACCTGAGTTAACCTGAGATAACCTGAGATAACCTGGGATAACCTGAGTTAACCTGAGATAACCTGAGATAACCTGGGATAACCTGAGTTAACCTGAGATAACCTGAGATAACCTGGGATAACCTGAGATAACCTGAGATAACCTGAGTTAACCTGAGATAACCTGAGTTAACCTGAGATAACCTGGGTTAACCTGAGATAACCTGGGATAACCTGGGTTAACCTGAGTTGACCTGAGATAACCTGAGATAACCTGAGATAACCTGAGATAACCTGAGATAACCTGAGATAACCTGAGATAACCTGAGTTAACCTGAGATAACCTGAGATAACCTGAGATAACCTGAGTTAACCTGAGATAACCTGAGATAACCTGAGACAACCTGAGATAACCTGAGATAACCTGAGATAACCTGAGTTAACTTGAGATAACCTGAGATAACCTGAGATAACCTGAGTTAACCTGAGATAACCTGAGATAACCTGAGATAACCTGAGATAACCTGAGTTAACCTGAGATAACCTGAGATAACCTGAGATAACCTGAGATAACCTGAGTTAACCTGAGATAACCTGAGATAACCTGAGATAACCTGAGATAACCTGAGTTAACCTGAGTTAACCTGAGATAACCTGAGATAACCTGAGATAACCTGAGATAACCTGAGTTAACCTGAGATAACCTGAGATAACCTGGGATAACCTGAGATAACCTGAGATAACCTGAGATAACCTGAGTTAACCTGAGATAACCTGAGATAACCTGAGATAACCTGAGATAACCTGAGTTAACCTGAGATAACCTGAGATAACCTGGGATAACCTGAGTAACCTGAGATAACCTGAGTTATAACCTGAGATAACCTGAGATAACCTGGATAACCTGAGATAACCTGGGTTAACCTGAGATAACCTGAGATAACCTGGGTTAACCTGAGATAACCTGAGATAACCTGAAGTTAACCTGAGATAACCTGAGTTTAAACCTGGGTAACCTGGGGTTAACCTGAGATAACCGGATATAACGTGAGTAACCTGAGATAACCTGGAACGGTTAACCTGAGATAACCTGAGATAACCTGAGATAACCTGAGATAACTGGTTAACCTGAGTTAACCTGAGATAACCGTGATATAACGTGAGATAACCTGAGGATAACCTGAGATAACCTGGATAACCTGGTTAACCTGAGTTAACCTGAGATAACCTGAGTAACCTGGGGTTAACCTGAGTTAACCTGAGATAACGTTGAGATAACCTGAGATAACCTGAGTTAACCCGGGTTAACCTGAGTTAACCTGAGATAACATGAGTTAACCTGAGTTAACCTGAGTTAACCTGAGATAACCTGAGTTAACCTGAGCGTGACTCACAGAGAGAGAGACGTCTGCAGAGAGAACCGCACCAACATGGAGACGCAGACAGGAAGTAGATCATCCTGCTCACTGAGCCTGAACACACACATTAACAATATTGTTAGACAGGAGTGTGTGTGTGTGTGTGTGTGTGTGTGTGTGTGTGTTTGTGTGTGTGTGTGTGTGTGTGTGTGTGTGTGTGTGTGTGTGTGTGTGTGTATGTGTGTGTGTGTGTGTGTGTGTGTGTGTGTGTGTGTGTGTGTGTGTGTGTGTGTGTGTGTGTGTTACGTGGACAACTGCAGCACAGTCTGGATCTCTCTGGTGTTCAGACTAATCTCTGATGGCTGGAATATGATCCACACCTGAACCTGAAACACGGGGGGAGGGGGGGTTAGGGTTAGACAGAGTACTGAGAGTACTGACAGAGTACTGACAGAATACTGAGAGAGTACTGACAGATAACTGACAGAGTACTGACAGAGTACTGACAGAGTACTGAGAGAGTACTGAGAGAGTACTGACAGAATACTGAGAGAGTACTGACAGATAACTGACAGAGTACTGAGAGAGTACTGAGAGAGTACTGAGAGAGTACTGACAGAATACTGAGAGAGTACTGACAGATAACTGACAGAGTACTGACAGAGTACTGACAGAGTACTGAGAGAGTACTGAGAGAGTACTGACAGATAACTGACAGAGTACTGAGAGAGTACTGAGAGAGTACTGAGAGAGTACTGACAGAATACTGAGAGAGTACTGACAGATAACTGACAGAGTACTGAGAGAGTACTGACAGAGTACTGACAGAGTACTGAGAGAGTACTGACGGAGTACTGACAGAGTACTGAGAGAGTACTGACGGAGTACTGACAGAGTACTGACGGAGTACTGACAGAGTACTGACAGAGTACTGACAGAGTACTGAGAGAGTACTGACGGAGTACTGACAGAGTACTGACGGAGTACTGACGGAGTACTAAGAGTACTGACGGAGTACTAAGAGTACTGACGGAGTACTGACACAGTACTGAGAATACTGAGAGTACTGACAGAGTACTGACAGAGTACTGAGAATACTGAGAGTACTGACAGAGTACTGAGAGAGTACTGACAGAGTACTGAGAATACTGAGAGTACTGACAGAGTACTGAGAGAGTACTGACAGAGTACTGACGGAGTACTGAGAGAGTACTGACAGAGTACTTTGGGTAAACTGATACGAACACTGAGGCGATGTGTACTTCAGATGTTGGCCATGCAGTTTGTGCAAACTGTGTACATATACAAGTCACATGTTGTTGTCTTTAACGTGCACTGTGTAGTATTTATGATTGTATCTTGTGATGGACTGCAGGACTCCAAAACAGACCAGTCGTTTGGGGTACCTGGAGGTTGCTCCTGAACGGGTTCCCCAGCTCACACAGCAGAACCTGGTCTTCAGCAGAACACTCCACCTGGACGTCTCCCTGAACACACACACACCTGTCACAGCAACAGTCTCACTTGCAACCTGCAGACCTGGTCCAACACAAGTGAGGACCAGTCAACTATACAAATACAGTCTGAGATCAGGTCCAAGTCGAGTCCCTGGTGCTTTAAGGTGGATTTAAACAATGTGAATTTGTGGGTCCGGTTCTGTAGGTCCATCTCTGTCAGTGAAATCTCCCTGAGACAAGTCTGAGGTCCAGCTGGTCGGACTATCTCAGGTCCAGCAGGTCAGACGCTCTCAGACCCTCTCAGGTCCAGCAGGTCAGACCCTCTCAATTCCAGCAGGTCGGACCCTCTCAGGTCCAGCAGGTCAGACCCTCTCAGGTCCAGCAGGTCAGACCCTCTCAGGTCCAGCAGGTCGGACCCTCTCAGGTCCAGCAGGTCGGACCCTCTCAGGTCCAGCAGGTCGGACCCTCTCAGGTCCAGCTGGTCGGACTCTCTCAGGTCCTGTTGTCCGACTGAAATACCTGCATGTCTCCTGATATTCTAACTTTGAGCCTGTAGCCTATGATCCATAATCAGCTGTAGCATGTTGTCCCTCAGGGCTCAGTTCTGCAGAACCCCCTGGTAGACCTGTACCCTTACCTTGGCTCTGACCCCTGAGTATGACAGTGTGGTTGGGACGCTGATGTTCAGAGCGGCGTTGTGAGCGTCCTCCGCCGGCCGGAGTGCTGAGGCCGCGTTGCTGACATTAACCTCCAGGAACAGGCGGGAAACCCTGGAGTCGTAGACCAGGACCTGAGAGTCCTGCTGCCTGAAACATACACATATACACACACACACACACACACACACACACACACACACACACACACACACACACACACACACACACACACACACACACACACACAGGTCACACATGAAGATGATGAAGAAGAGGAAGAGCAGGGAGGGGACGAAGAGGAGGAAGAGGAGGGAGAGGACGAAGAGGTGGAAGAGGATGAAGACCTTTGACACAAGGTTCTCCTTTCTGAGAGGGAAGTGGACTCTGGAGCTCACCTGGTGAATGGGTTCTGGTTCTGGTCTGTAAACTGGGCCGTCATCTGCAGATTACTGTTGCAGCGGTTATCAGAACCACAGGCCTTCTGGATGTGGATCTGTGAAGAGACAGAATTTTAGAATGGGTTAAAGGCCCAGTTAGGGAGTCCTGACCTAGGTCCTGGTTCTGAGTAGTTTCTGTCTGGGTTCTGACCCTTGGTATTAAGATTCTGTATGGTTATGACCCGGGTTATACAATTTCTGATGGGTTCATAGCCGGGTTATAAAGGTTCTGATGGGTTCTGACCCAGGTTATTAAGGTTGCGACCCAAGTTATAATGGTTCTGACCCAAGTTATAAAGGTTCTGATTGGTTTTGACCTGGGTTCTGATGGGGCGGGGGGTCTGGCTCAGCACTGGGAGATGTTTGAGGTCCTGTACGCTGTTTCTCTTCCTGGGCAGCTTCTCATGCAGCGAGGCGTTCAGGGAGAACACGAGAGGTTCCACTTTGTTCCGGACCGGACTCTGCAAGAAAAAAGGAACATGAAAAACACTGAAAAATACAGGGTGTCCCTGAACGCAACAAGAGCTACAGGGTGTCCCTGAACGCAACAACAGCTACAGGGTGTCCCTGAACGCAACAACAGCTACAGGGTGTCCCTGAACGCAACAAGAGCTACAGGGTGTCCCTGAACGCAACAAGAGCTACAGGGTGTCCCTGAACGCAACAAGAGCTACAGGATGTCCCTGAACGCAACCAGAACTACAGGGTGTCCATGAACACAACAAGAACTGGTGTGACTGAATCAGGTGACCTCAGGTGTGCCAGTTTCAGGTGACCTCAGGTGTGACCTCAGGTGTGCCTGTTTCAGGTGACCTCAGGTGTGACTGTTCAGGTGACCTCAGGTGTGCCTGTATCAGTTGACCTCAGGTGTGCCTGTATCAGGTGACCTCAGGTGTGACTGTATCAGGTGACCTCAGGTGCGCCTGTATCAGGTGACCTCAGGTGTGGCTTTATCAGGTGACCTCAGGTGTGGCTGTATCAGGTGACCTCAGATGTGACCTCAGATGTGCCTTTATCAGGTGACCTCAGGTGTGCCTGTATCAGGTGACCTCAGGTGTGCCTGTATCAGGTGACCTCAGGTGTGACTGTTTCAGGTGACCTCAGGTGTGCCTGTATCAGTTGACCTCAGGTGTGCCTGTATCAGGTGACCTCAGGTGTGCCTGTATCAGGTGACCTCAGGTGTGGCTGTATCAGGTGACCTCAGATGTGACCTCATGTGTGCCTTTATCAGGTGATCTCAGGTGTGCCTGTATCAGGTGACCTCAGGTGTGGCTGTATCAGGTGACCTCAGGTGTGACTGTTTCAGGTGACCTCAGGTGTGCCTGTATCAGGTGACCTCAGGTGTGCCTGTATCAGGTGACCTCAGGTGTGCCTGTATCAGGTGACCTCAGGTGTGGCTGTATCAGGTGACCTCAGGTGTGCCTGTATCAGGTGACCTCAGGTGTGGCTTTATCAGGTGACCTCAGGTGTGCCTGTATCAGGTGACCTCAGGTGTGGCTTTATCAGGTGACCTCAGGTGTGGCTGTATCAGGTGACCTCAGGTGTGCCTGTATCAGGTGACCTCAGGTGTGCCTGTATCAGTTGACCTCAGGTGTGCCTGTATCAGGTGAACTCAGGTGTGCCTGTATCAGGTGACCTCAGGTGTGGCTGTATCAGGTGACCTCAGGTGTGACTGTTTCAGGTGACCTCAGGTGTGCCTGTATCAGTTGACCTCAGGTGTGCCTGTATCAGGTGACCTCAGGTGTGCCTGTATCAGGTGACCTCAGGTGTGGCTGTATCAGGTGACCTCAGGTGTGCCTGTATGAGGTGACCTCAGGTGTGGCTTTATCAGGTGACCTCAGGTGTGCCTGTATCAGGTGATCTCAGGTGTGGCTTTATCAGGTGACCTCAGGTGTGGCTGTATCAGGTGACCTCAGGTGTGCCTGTATCAGGTGACCTCAGGTGTGCCTGTATCAGTTGACCTCAGGTGTGCCTGTATCAGGTGAACTCAGGTGTGCCTGTATCAGGTGACCTCAGGTGTGGCTGTATCAGGTGACCTCAGGTGTGCCTGTATCAGGTGACCTCAGGTGTGGCTTTATCAGGTGACCTCAGGTGCGCCTGTATCAGGTGACCTCAGGTGTGGCTTTATCAGGTGACCTCAGGTGTGGCTGTATCAGGTGACCTCAGATGTGACCTCAGATGTGCCTTTATCAGGTGATCTCAGGTGTGACTGTTTCAGGTGACCTCAGGTGTGCCTGTATCAGGTGACCTCAGGTGTGCCTGTATCAGTTGACCTCAGGTGTGGCTGTATCAGGTGACCTCAGGTGTGACTGTTTCAGGTGACCTCAGGTGTGCCTGTATCAGTTGACCTCAGGTGTGCCTGTATCAGGAGACCTCAGGTGTGCCTGTATCAGGTGACCTCAGATGTGACCTCAGGTGTGCCTTTATCAGGTGATCTCAGGTGTGCCTGTATCAGGTGACCTCAGGTGTGGCTTTATCAGGTGACCTCAGGTGTGGCTGTATCAGGTGACCTCAGGTGTGCCTGTATCAGGTGACCTCAGGTGTGGCTGTATCAGGTGACCTCAGGTGTGCCTGTATCAGGTGAACTCAGGTGTGCCTGTATCAGGTGACCTCAGGTGTGGCTGTATCAGGTGACCTCAGGTGTGACTGTTTCAGGTGACCTCAGGTGTGCCTGTATCAGTTGACCTCAGGTGTGCCTGTATCAGGTGACCTCAGGTGTGCCTGTATCAGGTGACCTCAGGTGTGGCTGTATCAGGTGACCTCAGGTGTGCCTGTATCAGGTGACCTCAGGTGTGGCTTTATCAGGTGACCTCAGGTGTGCCTGTATCAGGTGACCTCAGGTGTGGCTTTATCAGGTGACCTCAGGTGTGGCTGTATCAGGTGACCTCAGGTGTGCCTGTATCAGGTGACCTCAGGTGTGCCTGTATCAGTTGACCTCAGGTGTGCCTGTATCAGGTGAACTCAGGTGTGCCTGTATCAGGTGACCTCAGGTGTGGCTGTATCAGGTGACCTCAGGTGTGCCTGTATCAGGTGACCTCAGGTGTGGCTTTATCAGGTGACCTCAGGTGCGCCTGTATCAGGTGACCTCAGGTGTGCCTGTATCAGGTGACCTCAGGTGTGGCTGTATCAGGTGACCTCAGATGTGACCTCAGATGTGCCTTTATCAGGTGATCTCAGGTGTGCCTGTATCAGGTGACCTCAGGTGTGGCTGTATCAGGTGACCTCAGGCGTGACTGTTTCAGGTGACCTCAGGTGTGCCTGTATCAGTTGACCTCAGGTGTGCCTGTATCAGGTGACCTCAGGTGTGCCTGTATCAGGTGACCTCAGATGTGACCTCAGGTGTGCCTTTATCAGGTGATCTCAGGTGTGCCTGTATCAGGTGACCTCAGGTGTGGCTGTATCAGGTGACCTCAGGTGTGACTGTTTCAGGTGACCTCAGGTGTGCCTGTATCAGTTGACCTCAGGTGTGCCTGTATCAGGTGACCTCAGGTGTGCCTGTATCAGGTGACCTCAGGTGTGGCTGTATCAGGTGACCTCAGGTGTGCCTGTATCAGGTGACCTCAGGTGTGGCTTTATCAGGTGACCTCAGGTGTGGCTGTATCACGTGACCTCAGATGTGACCTCAAGTGTGCCTTTATCAGGTGATCTCAGGTGTGCCTGTATTAGGTGACCTCAGGTGTGGCTGTATCAGGTGACCTCAGGTGTGCCTGTATCAGGTGACCTCAGGTGTGACTGTTTCAGGTGACCTCAGGTTTGCCTGTATCAGTTGACCTCAGGTGTGCCTGTATCAGGTGACCTCAGGTGTGACTGTTTCAGGTGACCTCAGGTGTGCCTGTATCAGTTGACCTCAGGTGTGCCTGTATCAGGTGACCTCAGGTGTGCCTGTATCAGGTGACCTCAGGTGTGACTGTTTCAGGTGACCTCAGGTGTGCCTGTATCAGTTGACCTCAGGTGTGGCTGTATCAGGTGACCTCAGGTGTGCCTGTATCAGGTGACCTCAGGTGTGACTGTTTCAGGTGACCTCAGGTGTGACTGTTTCAGGTGACCTCAGGTGTGCCTGTATCAGTTGACCTCAGGTGTGCCTGTTTCAGGTGACCTCAGGTGTGACTGTTTCAGGTGACCTCAGGTGTGCCTGTATCAGTTGACCTCAGGTGTGGCTGTATCAGGTGACCTCAGGTGTGGCTGTATCAGGTGACCTCAGGTGTGCCTGTATCAGGTGACCTCAGGTGTGGCTTTATCAGGTGACCTCAGGTGTGGCTGTATCAGGTGACCTCAGATGTGACCTCAGGTGTGCCTTTATCAGGTGATCTCAGGTGTGCCTGTATCAGGTGACCTCAGGTGTGGCTGTATCAGGTGACCTCAGGTGTGGCTGTATCAGGTGACCTCAGGTGTGCCTGTATCAGTTGACCTCAGGTGTGCCTGTATCAGGTGACCTCAGGTGTGACTGTTTCAGGTGACCTCAGGTGTGCCTGTATCAGTTGACCTCAGGTGTGCCTGTATCAGGTGACCTCAGGTGTGGCTTTATCAGGTGACCTCAGGTGTGGCTGTATCAGGTGACCTCAGATGTGACCTCAGGTGTGCCTTTATCAGGTGATCTCAGATGTGCCTGTATCAGGTGACCTCAGGTGTGGCTGTATCAGGTGACCTCAGGTGTGGCTGTATCAGGTGACCTTAGGTGTGGCTGTTTCAGGTGACCTTAGGTGTGGCTGTATCAGGTGACCTCAGGTGTGGCTGTATCAGGTGACCTTAGGTGTGGCTGTATCAGGTGACCTCAGGTGTGGCTGTATCAGGTGACCTTAGGTGTGGCTGTATCAGGTGACCTCAGGTGTGCCTGTATCAGGTGACCTCAAGTGTGGCTGTATCAGGTGACCTGAGGTGTGCCTGTATCAGGTGACCTTAGGTGTGGCTGTATCAGGTGACCAGGTGTGGCTGTATCAGGTGACCTTAGGTGTGGCTGTATCAGGTGACCTCAGGTGTGGCTGTATCAGGTGACCTCAGGTGTGCCTGTATCAGGGGACCTCAGGTGTGGCTGTATCAGGTGACCTCAGGTGTGGCTGTATCAGGTGACCTCAGGTGTGGCTGTATCAGGTGACCTCAGGTGTGCCTGTATCAGGTGACCTCAGGTGTGCCTGTATCAGGTGACTCAGGTGCCTGTATCAGGTGACCTCAGGTGTGGCTGTATCAGGTGACTAACCTGCAGGCCTGCCCTCAGCTGCACACAGCGCTGACTCGGCATTAACAGGAAACCAGACACACTCTGATCACTGCCAATGAATTGGAGGCGGGGCTTAATGCTGGTGACATCACCAGAGACAGTGAAGAGGACCGCTGAGAGACAGATAGGTGAGAGACAGATAGGTGAGAGACAGACAGGTGAGATACAGGAAATATCTCAGTACACATACATATACTGGGAGATCAATTATTCATTCTTATGAAGATTATAATTAATATATCACAGTACAGGTGCAGAACCAGAGAGACTTCAGGACCAGTGATGGTCCTCCTCACGGATGAGCGGGAAACACTGATAGAAATATATCGACGCTACAGAAGCTATCCTCCAAAGATGACTGCCATGGCCCAGAACGCATCGCGGTTCCCCTTCCCTTTATCACTAAACTGGTCGAGTTAAGAAATGATTGATTAAGCTTGTGTGTGTGTGTGTGTGTGTGTGTGTGTGTGTTTAGATGGTTAGTAGCAACACTGTGACCTTGTCTCTGATTGGTCAAATTAATAAAACAGAAGCAGACAGAGCTCCCTGAGGAATACTGTGTGTGTGTGTGTGTGTGTGTGTGTGTGTGTGTGTGTGTGTGTGTGTGTGTGTGTGTGTGTGTGTCTCAGATGTAATAA
Organism: Eleginops maclovinus; assembly: GCF_036324505.1. Classification (NCBI taxonomy): domain Eukaryota; kingdom Metazoa; phylum Chordata; class Actinopteri; order Perciformes; family Eleginopidae; genus Eleginops; species Eleginops maclovinus. The sequence continues at coordinate 24,794,099 of NC_086364.1, forward strand.
TATCAGGTCCTGTAATAGGATTTATCATTCAGAGAAATACACAAGAGACAAGGACACACATGATGTCATCTGTGTGTGTGTGTGTGTGTGTGTGTGTGTGTGTGTGTGTGTGTGTGTGTGTGTGTGTGTGTGTGTGTGTGTGTGTGTGTGTGTGTCACTCTGTTGATTAACTTTAGGCCTTAATTGACAGCTGTGTCCTGTCAATTAATCAGGCCAACCATCTAGCTGAGAGAACACACACACACACACACACACACACACACACACACACACAAAGCTGGTAATTGTATTAATGGGTGCAGACCATAAACAGACCTGTTAGCATGTTAGCGATGTCATCACAATGCTAACATACAAAGGGGGGCTCTCAGCCTCAGCTATCACTGCAGGGTGGGGGGGGGGGGGGTACTCACTGATGTTGTCTCTGTGGCTCCTCTCCCCGGTGCTGAACATGTAGGAGAAACATACCTCCACCTGGATACTGACACACACACACACACACACACACACACACACACACACACACACAGTATGTTAGCGCCCAACAAGTTAGATGCTAGCTTGCTAATATGTTAGCAGGTTTGGAGCTCACCAGATGTCACAGTTGTTTGGGTCGACGACGTCTGGGGAGACTCTGATGGTTTTGTTGAGGTAAATGACTGGACGAGTTCTGAGGAAACCAATCAATCAGCTAATCACAGTTACCACTTACCAGTTACTGATGGGGGGGGGGGGGGTTGTTACCTGAGCAGAGCCACTTGGTCATCCAAAGATCCCACCAGCAGGTCAGGGTATCTGTTCCCATCTACATCCTGTCCTCCAGACAGAGAGTAACCAAATGTCCTGAAGCCCGGAGACACACTGCTGCCCTGGATGACCTGCGGGAGTGTCAACACACAAAATCTGTTAGCATTTAGTGTTGTGGCTGTTAGCTGTAAGTCTGTTAGCATTTAGTGTGTTGGCTGTTAGCTGTAAGTCTGTTAGCATTTAGTGTGTTGGCTGTTAGCTGTAAGTCTGTTAGCATTTAGTGTGTTGGCTGTTAGCTGTAAGTCTGTTAGCATTTAGTGTGTTGGCTGTTAGCTGTAAGTCTGTTAGCATTTAGTGTGTTGGCTGTTAGCTGTAAGTCTGTTAGCATTGAGTGTGTTGGCTGTTAGCTGTAAGTCTGTTAGCATTTAGTGTGTTGGCTGTTAGCTGTAAGTCTGTTAGCATTTATTGTGTTGGCTGTTAGCTGTAAGTCTGTTAGCATTTAGTGTGTTGGCTGTTAGCTGTAAGTCTGTTAGCATTTATTGTGTTGGCTGTTAGCTGTAAGTCTGTTAGCATTTATTGTGTTGGCTGTTAGCTGTAAGTCTGTTAGCATTTAGTGTGTTGGCTGTTAGCCTGTTAGCATTTAGTGTGTTGGCTGTTAGCCTGTTAGCATTTAGTGTGTTGGCTGTTAGCTGTAAGTCTGTTAGCATTTATTGTGTTAGCTGTTAGCCTGTTAGCATTTAGTGTGTTAGCTCATAGCTGTTACTCTGTTAGCATTTATTGTGTTAGCTGTTAGCCTGTTAGCATTTAGTGTGTTGGCTGTTAGCTGTCACTCAGTTAGCATTTAGTGTGTTAGCTCATAGCTGTTACTCTGTTAGCATTTATTGTGTTAGCTGTTAGATGTTACTCTGTTTGCATTTAGTGTGTTAGCTGTAAGCCTCTTGGCTTTTAACTGTTAGCCTGTTAGAATTTAGCCTTTTAGCTAGTAGCTTGTTAGCCTGTTAGCTTCGGGTGTTCTGCAGGTGAGTTACCTGTCGGGGCTCTGAGGAGACCCCCCCCCTGCTGCCGCTGAAGATCATCACACTTCCTGTTCCGTGGAAAGGAGCTCCAACCGCGAAGTCTGAAACAGAGAGAAACCCCTCCGAAAATATCATCGTAATATATCATCAGCCCCCCCCCCAAAAAAATATAATCGTAACATATCATCGCCCCCCCATCCCCTCACCGGTAAACCCATCCTGGTCCAGGTCTCCGGCACTGGTCACCGACATCCCGAACCCTGACCCCCCTGGGCCCGTAAGCACAGTGCTGGGTTCTGGATCCAACCCCCCCCCTGTGTTCAGGTACACATACACTGCCCCCCCCACCTCCGGTTCCCTCTGGAAGTAAAATGGTGCGCCGACCAGAAGGTCACTCCACCTGGGGGGGGGGGGGGGGGGGGTAGGGTTTAGGGGCAGAGTCATCATGTAATGATATAAAGGTGTTTAGCACACAAAAACCCAACCGGGGGGGGGGGGGGGCTCAACGTCTAATACATTCCATTTACACTTAACACCAAGAGAGACTAAATACTGAAGACACAACTCATGCTGCAGCACAGGCTATATCACATGCACATATATTCATGTATATTAATATACATGTCGTAGAAATGTATCGTAAGTCTTATTTGATTATAGATCTCGGTAAAGAAATGACTTCCCTGGTTTGATTTCCCCAGTATGTTAACTACGGCTGTCTTTCCCAGGCTATTGTAACACCTTTAATACAAAAGACCCAACCTCATCTTCTCTAGCATTCGTCAGATAGGAAGTTGCCACTGGACCATTGTCAGGCAAATGATCATACGGATGTTACCTGATATAATTAACATGGCCAAGGCCATCACGGGGTTCAAAGGGAGACAGACTGACGACCGGCACTCTGGAGAGGGCTAACTAGCTGAACACCTTCTTCAATAGGTTCAGTCCCCCCCCCCCTGCTGCTGTCTCCTCCACTTCACACCTCACCCCCACCACTCATCCTCATGCAGTGTGCTCACTCGTACCTGGAGGGGTCGGGGTGCACTGTGAGAATCACCCTCTCTGATTTCTCCGGTGCATTCAACACCATCCAGCCCCGGCTCCTGAGGGACCTGCTGCAGGCTATGAGGGTCCACCATCTCCTGGACCACCAGCTATCTCACAGACAGGCCACAGTATGTCCGGCTGGGCAGTGTCCTGTCTGAGGTGGTGGTTGGTAGTACAGGAGCCCCACAGGGGCCTGTGCTGTCTCCCTTCCTGTTCACCTTACACACCACTGACTCTCATACAGCTCAGAGTCATGCCACCTGCAGGAGCTCTCTGATGACTCTGCAGTGGTAGGGTGTTTAAGGGATGGACGGGGTAGGAGTACAGAGCACTGGTGGAGGATTTTGTGGAGTGGAAGAAGCCATCTGCTTCTGAATGTGGCCAAGACCAGAGAGATGATCATTGACTTCAGGAGGAAGAGGATGTCTGCACTGCCCCTGTGCATTCTGGGAGAGGATGTGGCTGTGGTGGAGGACTACAAGTACCTGGGAGTGCACCTCGACAACGGACTGAACTGGAGGGCCAACACTGACGCTGTGTACAAGAAGGGGATGAGCCGACTATTCCCTGAGGAGGCTGAGATCCTTCAATGTGTGCAGCAAGATGTTGGAGATCTTCTACCATTCTGTTGTTGCTAGTGGGGGGGGGGGCAGCATCAGAGCCGGTGAAACCAGCAGAATCAATAAACTGATCAGGAAAGCTGGCTCTGTCATCGCATCAAACTGGACCCTTTAGAGCAGGGGTCTCAAGCTCGCGGCCCGCGAGCCCACTGCGGCCCTCGAGACGATAGTTTGCGGCCCCCACCTCAATATGAAAGTTTAATGTTAATGCGGCCCGCGAGTTTGATATGAATGGCACTTTTCAGTGTTGTGTGCAGAGCTGAACGAACCTACCAATCACGGTGGGGTATATTGCTCTCGGGGGCGGGACATCGGCCGCGGGCTCAGAAGCGGAGGCGGCCGCGGAAATTGCTGCTCAGCGGGACAGAAAAAGAAGCGGGAAAGACGTATCGGCTAAACACTGAAACTTCAACGCGACAGTGACACCAAGTGGAAATATATATTACACAGCCCCAAACATGTCTTTTTCAAAGCCTGCAGTGAAGAGAAAGGTTGGTGATGAGCACAGACAATTTCAGGAAAAGTGGGAAGTGCAATATTTCTTTGTTGAACACAGGGGCATCCCGACTGTCTTATTTGCACAGAGAAGTGCAGTGCACAAAATTTGAAACGTCATTACACAACTAGACATGCTGAGGAGTATGCAAAATACCAGGGAGATGCGAGAGCCAACCGGGTTGCTAATCTTAAAACATATCTACTGAGGCAACAAGATTTCTTTAAGAAAGCAACCAAAGAGAATGATGCAGCAGTCGAAGCTAGCTACGTGGTTAGTGAGATGATTGCTAAAGCAGGAAAGCCATTCACAGAAGGTGAATTTGTCAAAAAGTGTATATTACAGGCTGCAAGTATTGTCTGTCCAGAAAATAAAGGTCAGTTTAGCAGCATCAGCCTTTCTGCCAACACCGTGGCAGAGCGCATTTCTGACCTGTCAAGTGACATTTATGATCAACTGTGTGAGAAAGCAAAGTGTTTCAGTGTATCCTCAGTCGCTCTTGATGAGACCACAGACATCACCGACACTGCCCAGCTCGCAATCTATGTCCGTGGTGTTGATGACAATTTTGAAGTCATAGAGGAGTTGCTCACAGTGATTCCAATGCATGGCCAGACCACCGCTCAGGAGATATTTCACCAGCTGTGTGATGCCATTGAGAATACCGGTTTGCCATGGAAGAGGTTTGTTGGGATAACAGCCGATGGAGCGCCATCAATGACAGGGAGGAAAAATGGACTGGTGGCACTTGTTAAAAAAAAACTGGAAGAGGAAGGTGTGGAGGAGGCCATTGCTCTGCACTGCATTATCCATCAGCAGGCTCTTTGCAGCAAATGCCTGAAGTTTGACAATGTGATGTCTTTCGTTGTGAAATGCATCAACCAAATCAGATCCAGGGGCTTAAAGCACAGAAGGTTCCGTGCTTTTTTAGATGAAATGGAGTCATAATATGGGGATGTGCTCTACTTCACCGAGGTACGTTGGCTCAGCAGGGGGAACATGTTGAAGAGATTTTTTGAGTTGAGAGCGGAAGTGAAAGCCTTCATGGAGAAAGATGGGGTTGCTGTTCCTGTGCTAAGTAATCCCAAATGATATCACACATGAGCTTAATGTACTGAACAAGAAGTTACAAGGCCAAGGGCAACTTGTTAGTGCTGCCTATGACAACGTGAGAGCATTCTCTACAAAACTTATGTTATGGAAAGCCCAGCTTTCTCAAGACAAACCTTTGCCATTTTCCAGCATGCAAGGCACTCATAGATGCAGGCACACCATTCAGTGGTGAGGAGTATGTGGATGTCATTTTGAAGCTACAGGAGGAATTTGATCACAGATTTGCAGACTTCAAGATGCACAGAGCCACATTTCAAATGTTTGCGGACCCCTTCTCCTTTGATGTGCAAGAAGCCCCTCATGTGCTTCAAATGGAGCTCATTGACCTGCAGTGCAACTCTGAACTCAAAGCCAAGTTCAGGGAGGTGAGTGGAAAAGCAGACAAGCTCGGGCAATTTTTGAGAGAATTGCCCCCCAGCTTCCCTGAGCTTTCACGAATGTTCAAGCGGACCATGTGTCTTTTTGGGAGCACATACTGTACTTGTGCGAAAAGCTCTTCTCTACGTTGAACTCCAATAAGTCCAAGTACAGGTCCAGACTTACTGATGAGCATCTTCAAGCCCTACTGAGGGTCTCAACTGCTTCATCCCTGCTTAAGCCAAATGTGGCTCGGCTATGCGAGAGGAAGCGTTGCCAGATCACTAGCAGCAAGAAGTAGGCAGAAGAAGCCATGTTCAGAACAGTTTATGTTCAATGTTCCATTCATGTTCAGAAAGTGAAATGTTAAAGAACTGTTAATACAGATATTAGAGTCTGAATAATAATTACATTTCTCTAGTCAGCAACTATATGTGGTTTCTTCAGTCTTCTATATCTGCTGTATTATTATTATTATTATTTTCATTTTATTTATTTATTACTGATTGATTTGTTTTTTTCTTATGAATTTGTTAATTTATTTTTTCATCTTATTTTGTGTTAAAAAATAAAAATAAAGACATTTGATACATTGGAATGTTTTTTAGTACTTTTCTTGTGGGAAACCTGATGCGGCCCAGCCTCACCCAGACTCTACCTCTAACGGCCCCCGGGTAAATTGAGTTTGAGACCCCTGCTTTAGAGGCTGTGGTGGAGAGGAGGATTCTGAACAGACTGCTAGCTCTCAGTAAAGCGACTGCAGTACCGCTCCCGCTGCTCCGATTCTCCGGCCCATCTCACGCTCCATTGTTCCCTCACTCGAGAACAAGGCCCTCAACATACTTGAACTCCTTCACTTGGGGTAAGGCTTCATTCCCTACCTGGAGTGGACAGTCCATCGGTTTCCTGCTGAGAACCATGGCCTCAGATTTGGAGGTGCTGATCCTCATCCCAACCGCTTCACACTCGGCCGCGAACCGATCCAGTGAGTGCTGAAGGTCACAGACCGATGAAGCCATTAGGACCACATCATCTGCAAAAAGCAGTGGTGCAATCCTTAGCCCACTGAACTGCAGACCCCCTCCCCAACGACTACGCCTAGAAATCCTGTCCATGAATATCACAAACAGGATTGGTGACAAAGCGCAGCCCTGGCGGAGGCCAACCCTCACCGGAAAACGGTCCGACGTGCTGCCGAGGACCCGGACACAGCTCTCGCTTTGGGAGTACAGAGATTGGATGGCCCTGAGTAGAGACCCCCTCACCCCATACTCCCGCAGCACCTCCCACAGTATCTCCCTGGGAACCCGGTTATACGCCTTCTCCAAATCCACAAAGCACATGTAGACCGGATGAGCGTACTCCCAGGCCCCCTCCAGGATCCTTCGAGAGTGAAAAGCTGGTCCGTCGTTCCAGGACCAGGACGAAAACCGCATTGTTCCTCTTCAATCTGAAGTTCGACAATCGGCCGGACCCTCCTTTCCAGCACCTTAGAGTGAACTTTCCCGGGGAGGCTGAGTAATGTGATGCCTCTGTAATTGGCACACACCCTCTGATCCCCCTTTTTAAAAAGGGGAAACACCACCCCGGTCTGCCACTCCTTCGGTACTGTTTCCGACTTCCACGCAATGTTGATGAGACATATCAACCATGACAGTCCCTCAACACCCAGAGCCTTCAGCATTTCTGGGCGGATCTCATCCACCCCCGGGGCTTTGCCACTGTGGAGCTGTTTAACTACTTCAGTGACTTCCCCCCGTCAGATTGGAGTTGATCCCCCTTCATACTCCAGCTCCGCCTCTAACATACAGCTTGGATGGTTCCCTGCTTCCCCCTCCTGAGGTGTCAGACGGTTTTCCAGAACAACTTTGGTGCCGACCGAAAGTCCTTCTCCATGGCTTCTCTGAACTTCTTCCACACCCGCTGGTTTGCCTCGGCCACGGCTGAGGCTGCTGCCCTTCGGGCCTGTCGATGTCTTGCAACTTCGTCAGGAGTACCCAGGGATAATATATCCCGAAAGGCCTCCTTCTTCAGTCGGACGGCTTCCCTGACCACTGGTGTCCACCAGGAGGTTTGAGGGTTACCGCTCCTTGAGGCACCTAAGACCTTGAGACCACAGCTCCCCGCCGCAGCTTCAGCAATAGAGGCTTTGAACACCGCCCACTCTGGTTCAATGTCCCCAGCCTCCACAGGGATGTCTGAAAAGCTCTGCCGGAGGTGTGAGTTGAAGGCCACCTGGACTTGGGATTCTTCCCAATATATATTAATCTAACATATATTAATATATATCACATATACTGTATATTTGTACACAGTTACCCGTCGTTGTTGATGTCTGCGGTGGCGACCGCGTTCCCATAGAACGATCCGGTCTGATGGCCGCGCAGCGTCTGCTGACTCAGCAATTCGTCAGAGCGCTTCACCACCAGCAGCACCGACCCGCGGGCGTCTTCCCTACTGTCCTTAGGAGCTCCTGAAGTACACACAGAAATACTGTCATATACTACTGTCCTGAAGTACTCACAGAAATACTGTCATATACTACTGTCCTGAAGTACTCACAGAAATACTGTCATATACTACTGTCCTGAAGTACTCACAGAA
>NC_086364.1:24807101-24824601 GCF_036324505.1 Eleginops maclovinus
ACGGAGAACTTGCATCGCTGTTTTGTCGAAGGAACCAATGCAGCTTACTTCCGGGTCGGCCTACCAAAACACGTCATCCCTGTGGAACTCAAATCCGGCGAAACAGGAAGTAAAGCAGCACCGCCATTTCTGAGTTGCTGGAATCACGTGACTTGCCGTGCTTTGTAGCGTGTTGGTCCTGTAGGCGGTTGTTGCAGATGCGAAATGTTCTTCTTTTGAACATGTTGTGTGGTCGGCTGTTTTAACAACAGTGTGAAAATACGGGCCTGGCATAAAGCCGCACATTGACTGCCCGTGTTTACGGCCTTACGGATTACATCGATTTCCTGGTCGAGCGGAGGACCGAGATGTGCGTCAAAAGTGGATCAAATACATAAACCGAGATGGCTTCAAGCCAAACAAGAACACTTGGGTAAGTTTGGCTCTGACTGTTCAATCTGTTAATGCCACAGGTTGCATGCAGTGGGTGTGACATACAGTGAAACAGCGCTAGCTAAGTTTGCTAGCAATATCGTTAGCCACTGTAGGCGAAAACAAAGCTAGAGTTGTCATGATGCTGTGAAGCTGGAACTGCAGAGTTTTGCGGAAACTTAATTTGTGCCATATAGTACATCTGATACAACAGGAGACTTATCACAAGAGACTAGACAAAACAAATAAGATGGACAGGACAGGATAAACAGTTTTGTTCACGCATCATAATAAATAGGATGGTAAAGTGCAATTGTGCATGTTTGACGTTAAATAAGTGAACATGCAGAGTGCTATTTAAAGTGCTATCTTGTTCACACTTATTTGAGAAGTACTTTTACAACCAATGCATCGCTCATTATGTATTTATCTTCATTACCACTCTAAGGTGTGTGGGATACATTTTCCTGACGGACGACCCACAAGAGAAAACCCCTATCCTGTGTTGATCATGGGTTATGAATGTCATGTAAGTAGGTCTCTTGGATAGCCATATCATTGCATTGCATTTTGTTAATTTAAATATGCTTGATTGTCATGTTTAACTAATGCACATCTCTCTTCTTTTTTTCCCCTTTAGGTAACACCAGCTAGACCTCCCCCCAAAAGAAGATGTCTTCAGCCATTACACCTGAACTCAACTACTGAACCTGAAGCTATGGAAACAGATGTGGATGTTGGGAATTTGGAGAATATGCCTCTGCAGACGTGGGATGTCGGAACCCAGTGGCCAGATGTCATAGATCACAACTACAGTTTCAGCTGCGGTAACAAGCCGATGAAGGACTGTGGCACTCAAACGGACCCAACACCATCAGTGTCAGCACAGAATTTAAACAACAAAGACTTTATATTTTATACAGGTTTATGTGCTGACAGTTTCTGGCAACTTTTGCGAGTCTTGTTGACTTTTTGCTCACAACCACTTAAGACCAAATTGGCCGTCCATGAACAATTTCTGCTTGTTTTAATGAGACTCCGTTTGGGTTTATTGTTTACTGACTTGGGTAAACGATTTGGAGTGAGTAGAAGCACGGCATCTGAAATATTTACATTTTGGAGACCAATCCTTGCCAGATTTATGAGGGAAAAGGTGATTGCTTGGTTGCCCAGGGATACGCTGAACAGAATCAGGCCCAAGTCATTTCACAAAAATGATCCTAAAGCTACATGCATCATTGACTGTACAGAGGTCTTTGTACAAAGGCCAAAGAACTTAAGAAAAAGATCACAAACTTATAGTAATTACAAACATCATAACACATACAAACTCCTATACTGTCTGTAATGTCATGTTTGTATCAAAACTTTTTGGTGGAAGGGCCGGTCATAATTTCATTACAAAGAACAGTGGTTTTGTTCATCACCTGATCCCTGGTGATGAGATTTTAGCAGATCGCGGATTCACCATCATGGATATATTGCCTCCAGGAGTGAGTCTATCCCTTCCTGCATTCACACGTGGACGTAAGGAGCTGTCTGAACATGAGGTGACATCAACACGACGCCTAGCAAATGTCAGAATTCACATTGAGCGAGCAATTCGAAGACTGAAAAATGTTAAGATTTTGTGTAATGTTATGTCTGGTAGGTTGCACAGTGTTGATGAGATTGTAAGTATTTGTGCGGGGTTATGTAATTTGCATCCTCAGTTAATCCGTAACAGTACTGAATGAAGAAGAAACACCTGAAGTGTGTGTGTGTGTGTACCAAATATTAATTTGTATTTCAACAGAAATATCAACAAAGCATCCAACAGTTTCAGACAGCAATGTAGATAGTTAGAATGTACAGGTTTAAATCGTGAACAAATGTCGAACTCTTGATATGTGTATTACCGGTAAGTTGTCATGTGAAAGCACATTAACATCTTTATGTAATAGCTACTTGAGCCCACACATTTTCATGACCCCGTGTGCAATTGTTGTTGCTACTGCTGGTAGCAGATGCTGAAAGTACACCCTCTTCAGGTGGCAGATTTTGTTCATTGTCCACTCTTCGTTGTAGGGTACATCTACGATCACATGTTCATTTGGGGTCCACACCATAAACTTACAATTCCTTTTTTTTGCACAGTGCATTGCAGCCTGGACCTGATAGTAGTACCCTAACCCAGATGCTGTTTCCCTCAGAACGTACTTTCCATCACTCAATCTAACATCGTATTTGTTTGAATCTATCATTTTTAGTAGACTGCCACCATGAGCTTCAAGCTTTTTTGGTGTGGGACACTTGATCTCAAGAATAGTATCTCTGTCAGTATCTGTGATTATTCCATCGAGACTGGCACCAAGCCAATTTTCTTGATCATGCACAACCAGGCCTGTAGTCTCCACTGTAAACCCTGTTGTCTGCTCGAAACATTGTCTAGCCAAAGGCTCAGCTTGTTGACCGTACCTAGTAGCCTCATTTCCAGAAAACCTTGTGTTAAGTTTTCTTTCAACCCAGTTTGTTGGGTCTGCCTTTTTTGGTACCTCAGATGCCTCACTACTGGTGATTCTTATTTTTCTCTGGTCCAGCCACAGCTGACTATTCTGGCCCTTGGTCTCCGTTTCTAATCTCTGCCTATCCTGTTCCCCACATTTTATATAATTTTGAAATGTTGTGTTGCAAAGTGTGCATTTTTGTGAACCCTCTTGCTGTTGCATCTTCAATTTTGTACAGTAGTCCTGCTGTATGGCTACAACACTTCCCTCGGCCGGCCATGCAGTCACACATTGCTTCGAGAATTTTGCCATCTTCTCTCTGTATGGTTACTGACACATTATGGTACGAGGTCACTGCCTGTGAAAACCTCACGACACCTTTCAATCTGATGATCTCATCTGCGATGGCATGTAGTATCTGGCCAATCCATCCGGAGCTCATGTAATTCTGACCTTCAGTCAGTGCCCTGTAGTTTGCGTTCTGAAGCTCATCGCATGCCAGACGATTAATAAAAGTTTTGGCCACTGCCTGACCTCATCTATCAAATTCCCCCCCCCCCCCCCCCCCCCCCCGCTCTGTCCGTCAGCTGATGGAGAGAGAGACTGGAGCTTTAAGTGAGTTCTAGAACTTTAACCCCTGATGATGTCACACTGGGACTGAGCTGAACACAAACACAGAAGCTGTACTTCCACTATTTGGCCACCAGGGGCATTCGAAAACCTGCTTCAACTCTGGTGGGGGGGGGGGGGGGGGGCGGAGTCTCACCTGGGTCTACCAGCATCATCCTGCTGCACTCTGATTGGTCTGCAGTGATCGGGCAGCTGTACACTCCTCCTGTCCGATTGGCTGGGACATTAGGCTCCGCCCTCTCCCGGGGAGCACCCACCAACAGCCTGAGACAAGTGAGACATGGGGATATGTGAGTCAGGTGGGACAGGTGAGACAGGTGAATTCTTTAACTCAACCCATCGTAATGAGGTCTTCTGAGGACAGATGTGATGTAGACAGAAGTGGACATGTAGGACACACACACACACACACACACACACACACACACACAGAGGAAGGACGGACAGGAAACAGACAAGGTCAGACAGAGGACTCAGCAGTTGGTTCATGTAACGTCTGGCACCAGGAACATGTGTGTGTTTGTGTATTAAACATGTTTCTGTTCAGCCAATCAGATGACATGCTGACCTGTGTGTGTGTGTGTGAGTGTGCGGTCCATTAGCTGCCAATTTCATTAGAGAGCATAGAGAGAGTTGCCACGGCGACTGCAGAAACAGCTGGTGACCTCTGAGTGAGGGGGGGACAGGAAGTGAGTGATTGTAGTTGTTAGTGTTTTGTATGGGGGGGGGTCCCTGTGTGTGTCCATTGTTATGAATGGAGTGACCAGGGGAAATAGTTAAGCAGCCGCTGGTCATGTGACGAGGAACAACCAATCACAGCCCAGAGAGTTTGTGTGTGTGAATTCCTCTTGTGCAACATGGTTAAAGTATTTTTCATCTATAAATCTCAAGACAGACAGACAGACAGACAGACAGACAGACAGACAGACAGACAGACAGACAATACTCACAGGAACCTGTCTGTCTGCAGGTCTTGGTGCAGAGAGACAGACAGGCCGAACAGACTCCCCTCACCTCCCGTCTTCAGCACAGGAAACTCTGTGTCCACATTAAACGCCACACACACCCCGACACACACAATCAGAAACACACACACCACGGTCGCCATGGAGACACACACCTGAGAGGACAACAACAACAACAACATGAAGTCTGAGGATAAAACACCTGACAGAAACTGAACACAATAATTAAATAAAAGAAACAGAAACACATGTTCTGTGGAATGAGTCCTGCTCATGGTTTACACATGTCCATGAGTTAAAGGAGCTGCTGATTCAATACATGTTCAATACATGTTCAATACATGTTCAATACATGTTCAATATATATTCAATACATGTTCAATACATGTTCAATACATGTTCAATATATATTCAATACATGTTCAATACATGTTCAATACATGTTCAATACATGTTCAATACATGTTCAATATATGTTCAATACATGTTCAATACATGTTCAATACATGTTCAATACATGTTCAATACATGTTCAATACATGTTCAATATATATTCAATACATGTTCAATACATGTTCAATACATGTTCAATATATATTCAATACATGTTCAATACATGTTCAATACATGTTCAATACATGTTCAATACATGTTCAATACATGTTCAATATATATTCAATACATGTTCAATACATGTTCAATACATGTTCAATATATATTCAATACATGTTCAATACATGTTCAATACATGTTCAATACATGTTCAATATATATTCAATACATGTTCAATACATGTTCAATACATGTTCAATACATGTTCAATACATGTTCAATACATGTTCAATATATATTCAATACATGTTCAATACATGTTCAATACATGTTCAATACATGTTCAATACATGTTCAATACATGTTCAATACATATTCAATACATGTTCAATACATGTTCAATACATGTTCAATACATGTTCAATACATGTTCAATACATATTCAATACATGTTCAATATATATTCAATACATGTTCAATACATATTCAATATCTGTTCAATACATGTTCAATACATGTTCAATACATATTGAACAGATATTGTATTTCCAGCTCAAACGGGTCAGAAAGAATCACTCACAGAGAAGCAGCTGCAGACGTCCGTCCTCTCCTCCGCTCAGACTCACTGACTCTGAGATCTGTCTCTGACTCCGCCCACAGACACGCTCACACTCACAGCTAATTCCAGTTTCCTGTCTTCGTGATTACTTCCTGTCTTTTTCCCCTTTTTTCGGCCTCTGATCAAAGTTCTGATAAATGTTGTTTTATGTTCCTCATCAACATGTTTTTACTGCAGAGGGGAGCTGTTGAGAGTCACCGTGAGACAGGGGCGTCACTAGGTTTTAAGGACAGGGGGGGCTCAGCCCCCAGGAGATGCACAGAATCTAACAAAAACTGAGAAATTGCCTTACACTTTTGGGACAGATTTAACAGATCCTTTACTGTGTAAATGTTTCGGGCCACCATAACATCTTTAATACAGTACAACAACAAACACAGGAAGTACTGTATGTCCACAGCATCAACAACAACAAAAGAACCATCACAGTTACACTGCCCTATTCAACCAATGCTTCTTATTCATTAACAGCCCACATGTATTATCCAAAACGATGCAAAACAAAGAGCGCTGTGTTCTCACTAAGTACATTTAAAATAACATGGCTACAATTGGCAGTTTCTTGGTGGGTGGAAGCATCAAAGAATGCCGTCTGTTTTTAAGGGTGGCAAAGGCGTCTATCACTCTGTTGTGATTCAGGTGCTGAAGGGCGTCTTTTTCAATTGACATGACTGCAAGACTGTGAAGTCTTTTCTGACCCATTGTTTGGCGTAGCCAGGAGTGCAGCCGGCGCAGTACACTAAAGGACCTTTCACACGAGCAGCTGCTTACAGGCACTGTTAAAGCAACTTGGACGGTTGCCTTCAGGGAGGGAAACATGTCTGAATCAAGGAGGTTGTGCACAGTCAACATATCTTTGGGTGAACATCCAGCCTCTGTTTTCCGGGCAAGAAAGTTTCTGGCCACCAGAACCTCCTCTGTTTTCAGGTCAATGCTCTAGTGTTTTGCAAGTTCATTCAAGTGTGATTCACTCAAGAAGTTCTCAGATTTCGGACTGCATGCCTGGATGCCCTTTAGTAGCCCTGCATCTACACTGCAAAATCTTTGCTCAAGCTCGCCAACCATCCTATCCACACACGGGAAAAGTTACTCTCTTTCAATGTGTCTGAGCTGTTCAATTCATTGCGTGCACCTGCAGTTGTCTCCAGCACAAAATCACCCATTTCCCTCTGTTTTTGCCTTGTCCTGGCACCTTCTTCAGGGATACTGAGTGTGTGGCACAAGGCTTTGGTTATGTCATAAAGCTCTGTGGCAAATGCATCTGTGCGTTTTCCCTTAAGTGTGTCACACACTGCTTGTTTGCAGATCAAAGCTTCTGCCAGGTTGTGACGGAGCGGCTCTGTCACTGACCGGCTCTGTCACATGCTGCAGCGCATACACACACACATACACGTTCACATTCACACACATTCCCTGTTCCCTTCCGTTTTTGCATGTTGGTTGACAAACCTCACTTTTATCACTGTTTTCTCCTTTGTGTTAGTAGCGCGACCATGGGTGCACACTTGGCCGTTCTCGTTGCATTTAATCATACATTTACACAAACCTGATTTTAGACGGACATTTCTTCAAGTGTGGGAGGCATATGCACCACCACTGGCAAGACGGGGCGCACCATTTCTCCCGTTTAAGTAGTGAATTCTCGCGCTTGCGAGATGAATCTATTGGTGGTATGTGAAAGTTAAGCCCAGTGGGAGGGGCTATACAGTTAAAAGGGGCTGTTTTGGCCTGGGGGGGGTTCAGTCTGGGGAAGCTACAGAGCAGGTCGCACCTGTAAGACCCAGGGAGAGTTGTTTTGAGAGTTATGGTATGTCAGAGTTATTGAGGAACTCCATTTGTGGTGAATACTTGTTACATGGTAAACTATTTATGTTTCCAGTCTTTTTCCACTATTTTAATTTAGGTGTAAATAGTTGTTTTTCACTTTGGGAGACCGGCAAAATAAAGTAACATCACTACTTCTCCGACTATGCCTGTGTTTGTGGAGGTAGGAAATAGAACCCCGCTACACAGGTCTAAAGTCTCTTTCTGAAGGAGCTTGTGGAGTCCTTCGGTTACAGACAGAAGGGCCTGAAACATCAGTAGTGCATAGACTGCTGAGAACTTATAGAGCTTTGCTCTGAGACCAACAGCCATGGGGGATCTAATAGCAGAAAGGCACTCCAAAATGGCAGACAACGTGTCAAGAGCTGCACTGATTGACCGCAACTGACAAGCCCAGCGAGTGTTTGAAAGTTGGACAAGCTCAACTGTTCTCAATCCAAGCCTTGTCTGAGTCTCCATGAACTCCTGATGATTCACTAGGGAGGTGCTGAAAAAGGAGTAAACACACTCCAACAAGCTGAAAAGCTCCACAGCCTCTGGGATGGCCTTGCAAGTATGGCACAACACCAGGTTGAGTTCGTGAGCGTAACAATGCACATAGATAGCTTCAGGGTGGAGCCGTCTAAAATGTGCTTGTACACCTCCAGTGGTCCCACTCATGACAGCTGCACTGTAGAAAAGGCTATGGACTTTTAGGTTTACCAGTGGTTCTCCCTGTTTGTTTAATGCACTTCCTGAGTTCAGCCTTATGACTCTTATTTTGACATGGTAGTTTCAGGATGTGACATCACGTGTTCCTCCATCAGTGTGAGTTCAGATGCCATGATTCAGAGTGACCTGACTTCAGAAAGTTTCCTTCATCCAAAGTAATCCTGGTGTTTGTGTGCATGAATGACCAACGTAAGTGACCAAATATTGCAGCTTTGGTTGAGTCAAGTGAATATTGATGCATATTTTGGTGTATTTTGTATTATCCTGTAGTTATTTGGTAGATTGTGTCAAACCTGCCTAGCTCACATGCTGCCAGTGTAATGCTAGTTTAAGTACCTCAGATGTGTATGAGTGATGAGTATAGTGCTCAGTGTGGTGTGGATTTAGTAGTAATCTACGGAAGTTCAATAGAAGAAAGTCAAGTTTAATCCCCCGTCTGGCATCATCCTTTCCAACCAAACCCCCCCCCCATTCAACATCTTCAGGGCTTAAGTAGTGCTCTGGCCGGCACTCCTTGATTGTGTTCGGTGGAAACTGAACGGCGCAACCTATGAGTTTAATATACAGTCCAACCACCTGCTATCTCCCCTACATGCACCATCATAAGTTTGTGCTACACACTTCAGCTCTGCAAGACCATTTTTTTGAATCTGCTGCTGCAGCTCCTTTGCAATGGACTGGGCATCAAATGACTTAATCTCCGCAAGCGCTAGGAAACGTTCCTTCACTGCCCCGTCTGACACATACCTGACGCAAACAGCTAACTGCTCTGATTGGACATCTCTTGCTTCATCTGCCATGATGGCATAGATTTTGGACTTAGTCATTTCAGATACAATGAACCTTGTCACTTCCTGGGCACAACAGTCAATCATCTCATTCTGGGAGGTTGCTGAGGTATACTGAGCATTTGATGGGGGGTTATGTTTTTGCAGAAAAGCTCCATGAACGCAAGAACGTTCCCTCTGTTTGTGCTGCCTTTTCCTTCATCATGGCCACGAAAAGGGAGTCCCTGTCTCCCTAACATAGAAGTGACTGCAACAATTCGTCAGAGATATTCTCTTCTCTCTTCTCTCTCACTCACATTTGCTGAAGCTATCATCTGTGCAACATTTCCCTGTTTTCTAGTTGCCTGATAGCTCTTCCATGCAACAACACTGTCTTTATGTGTTTGTGCAGTCTCATGTTTGTCAAAGATGACTAAAGCTTTCTTCCAGTTCTTGCAACCACTACTGACCAAACTATCATGTTTGATGTTTTTGCCAAACACTCTACATGGGAAGCAGAAAGCTGTATTGTGATCGACTGAATATTCTAACCAGTTGTGCTTTTCAAACCAGCTGTGGTGAAATGCTCGCTTCTGCGTACCAAAACTATCTTGTGCCTTGGCCTTGCCTGTTGATCTTTTTCTCCCACTGCATCTCCTTCTGCCTGACCCTTCAAGATGAATTAAAAAAATGTATCTCCCTCTTCGATGGAATACTCTTTTCTGATTGGCTAATGGGGTGCACATTAATTATGTATAACCTGGACACCTTAAAGTCCCACTAGAAAAGTTAAATCACCGTTCCATATCAATGCTTTTATGAATGGTTACCATTAACAACCAGTATCGATAGTCTAACGGTTGATCAGCGTCTAGCTAATAGTTTTATTATCATGTTTCGTATTGATGGTAAATACAGTGGGGCAAAAAAGTATTTAGTCAGCCACCAATTGTGCAAGTTCTCCCATTTAAAAAGATGAGAGAGGCCTGTAATTTATCATAGGTAAACCTCAACTATGAGAGACAGAATGGGGGAAACAATCCAGGAAATCACATTGTAGGATTTTTAATGAATTCATTATAAATTCCTCGGTAAAATAAGTATTGGGTCACCTACAAACAAGCAAGATGTCTGGCTCTCACAGACCTGTAAGTTCTTCTTTAAGAGGCTCCTCTGTCCTCCACTCCTTACCTGTATTAATGGCACCTTTTTGAACTGGTTATCAGTATAAAAGACACCTGTCCACAACCTCAAACAGTCATACTCCAAACTCCACTATATTATTATTATTATGATTATTATTATCATTATTATTATTATTATTATTATTATTATTATTATTATTGTTATTATTATTATTATTATCATTATTATTATTATTATTATTATTATTATTATTATTATTATTATTATTATTATCATTATTATTATTATTATTATTGTTATTATTATTATTATTATTATTATTATTGTTATTATTATTATTATTATTTTCATTATCAGTGATGTGGGCGTGCTCTATGAACAGGTGGAATGGATTGGATGACGACGCACTGACCCTGACTCTCTACCTTTCACTATAGGGAAACTAAGATGTATGACCATATTTAAGTGAATAATGACTGTATGATTATTTATGTGAACTCATATTCTGCTATTTAGAGCTGAAGCTGAAGCCCCCCTAAAACAGGCCTAATGACGCCACAGCCGTGAGACATCCTTTGTTGTGGAAGTCTTCTCCTACTCCTGCTGATGTTCAGGTGTATATCAGTATGTAGCGTCTCTACTTTAAAGAGTCCTCTCCTGCTGATGTTCAGGTGTATATTAGTATGTAGAGTCTCTACTTTAAAGAGTCCTCTCCTGCTGATGTTCAGCTGTATATCAGTATGTAGCGTCTCTACTTTAAAGAGTCCTCTCCTGCTGATGTTCAGGTGTATATCAGTATGTAGTGTCTCTACTTTAAAGGGTCCTCTCCTGCTGATGTTCAGGTGTATATCAGTATGTAGTGTCTCTACTTTAAAGAGTCCTCTCCTGCTGATGTTCAGGTGTATATCAGTATGTAGTGTCTCTACTTTAAAGAGTCCTCTCCTGCTGATGTTCAGGTGTATATCAGTATGTAGCGTCTCTACTTTAAAGAGTCCTCTCCTGCTGATGTTCAGGTGTGTATCAGTATGTAGAGTCTCTACTTTAAAGAGTCCTCTCCTGCTGATGTTCAGGTGTGTATCAGTATGTAGAGTCTCTACTTTAAAGAGTCCTCTCCTGCTGATGTTCAGGTGTATATCAGTATGTAGAGTCTCTACTTTAAAGAGTCCTCTCCTGCTGATGTTCAGGTGTATATCAGTATGTAGTGTCTCTACTTTAAAGAGTCCTCTCCTGCTGATGTTCAGGTGTATATCAGTATGTAGAGTCTCTACTTTAAAGAGTCCTCTCCTGCTGATGTTCAGGTGTATATCAGTATGTAGTGTCTCTACTTTAAAGAGTCCTCTCCTGCTGATGTTCAGGTGTATATCAGTATGTAGAGTCTCTACTTTAAAGAGTCCTCTCCTGCTGATGTTCAGGTGTATATCAGTATGTAGAGTCTCTACTTTAAAGAGTCCTCTCCTGCTGATGTTCAGGTGTATATCAGTATGTAGAGTCTCTACTTTAAAGAGTCCTCTCCTGCTGGGTTTGGGTTAGGAGACTGGCATGACATCCCGGAGTAGCTACGGAGGCATCAACGAGGCTGCAGAGCTGGAGCCATGCGGAAGACTAAGAACAAGAGGAGGTACGAGCCTCCCGTGCCGGCGATAGTAATGGGGAACGTGAGATCCTCGGCAAATACGATGGAGGAGCTCGGCGTGCTGACAAAGACCCAGTGGGAGTACCGTGAGAGCAGCCTCGTGTTTTACGGACACGTGGCTGCACTCGCATATCCCGGACAACAGCACGGCTCTCCCCGGCATCACGAGCGTTCGGGTGGACAGGGACGCTACTCTGAGTGTAAGAAGAAAGGGGGGGGGGGGGGGGGGGGGGAAGCTCTGTATGAGAATGAACGATGGTGTAATCCCGGACATGTTACCGTGAAGGAGCGTTTCTATAGACCGGACATTGAGCTGTGAGCTGTTGGATTATGTCCTCACTACCTGCCCCGTTGTTTCACTGCGCCGTTGTTGTTGTTGTTGTTGTTGTTGTTGTTGTTGTTGTCAGCTGATGCAGAGGTGGCCGGTGACGTCATCCACTCCACTGTGGCCAAACTCCAAACACTACACCCAAACGCTCTCATCACCAGCACTGGGGACTGTAACCAGGCTAAACTGGACAAAACTCTACCTACACTCACTCACTATGTGAAATGCCCCCCAGAGACAACAACACTCTGGACCTTTTATATGCTGATACCAAGAATGCATACTGTGCCACTGCGCCGGTGACACCAGCAGAATCAATAAACTGATCAGGAAAGCTGGCTCTGTTATCGCATCAAACTGGACCCTTTTGAGGCTGTGGTGGAGAGGAGGACTCTGAACAGACTGCTGTCCATCATGGATACCCCCCCCCCCCCCCCCTCACCCTCTCCACCTGCAGCTGGAAGGACAGAGTCCTCTCCTGCTGACGTTCAGGTGTGAGAAAAATGTATAATTTGGAGATTTTGAAAAAAGGTCAGAATTCTCCGTTTTTCAATAAAATGCGCTGCACCTCTTTTCACCCTCTGTCACACACCACACAAGAAGAACAGTAAATCAGTGGAATAGTGAATGAAGTTTAGATTAGAGTTCCTTTAGAACTATATCCATATACTTTATAAATGATTGAAACACACACACACATTCCTGCCAGCACCTGATTGCATCACTGGAATGGTTGTCCTGATGATGGGGGGGGGGGGGGGGGGGGGGGGGGGGGGGGGGGATTGTTGTGTTTGTAATTTTGTCGGAGCTTATTTTATTCCTCACTTTCCCAGATGTTTTGACTTTCCTCTGAATGTTGCAGATCTCCACTCTCGATGTTTCATCAGAGGAAAAATAATCTTTTAGATTTCGATTTGTTGATGTCCGGGGACAGAAGGTCACTGATTGGTGTTTGTGGTCCTGATGATTAGTGACACAGACACAGTGCATGATGGGAAGAGAACAGTGAAATCTCTGGTAGTAAATCTATGAACTCTCAGCGGCATCCTGCAGGGGGCGCTGCCACCATCCTGCAGGGGGCGCTGCCACCATCCTGCATGGGGCGCTGTTGCCCGTCCTGCAGGAGGCGCTGCCGCCCGTCCTGCAGGGGGCGCCACTACTACAATACTTTATTTAAAATGATTATATTTATGATAAACTCTTGATTTGTTGAACTTTAAGACAATATGTGATAATAAATACAGGATGGATTTCAAAGAAACAGAGAACATGTTATCACAGTATTTATTAAAGAGACCCCAGACCATAAGAACGCTCTTCACAGGGTCACTGACACCAGGATTATACAAGAGAGGCTTAATTATTCGCTATCGGTAGGTCTGTGTCCTTGTGTTGCAGTACTTTATCTGTATTCATGTTTTATTGCACTTTAATATTTGTGGGAACTCACAACTTCAGGCGGTTTACATTAACGAGCTGCTGCTGTAACAAGGTGTTTATTCCCAGGACTTCCTGTCCCTTGTTAAGCAACTTAAAACCATTCTGTTAACAGGAAGAAAAACGCAGTGTTTCTGGACCCAGATGTGACAGCAGTTACCTGTCGGTCACAGGAAGCCCTGCCCTAATGCATGCCGTTTTCTAACTGGATAACATGTAGAGGTCTGTAGAGGATGGGAAACTAGAAAACCATCCTATGAGGGGACATTATTCAGAAATACCGTTCACATACACATGTGAAACACTCTCCTATACACATGTGAAACACTCTCACACACTCATAAGAATTCCAAAGTTATTCACATACACATGTGAAACACTCTCCTATACACATGTGAAACACAGAAACACTGTCCTCATAAGAACTGTAACAGAACTGCTATTAGCATTGTTAGCATAGTCAACCCTTCAGGCTGTCACAGACTCAGTTGGTACGGGTTCACCTGTCTGGAACTTCACCTGGGTTAGGGTTAGTACCAGTCCGGAACCAGAGACTCAGAGTCAGTCGTGTCACCCAGAGACGGATACTCACTGCTCAGCCTCCAAGTGGAACTCATCACTCAGAAATCTGCAGCCCCACACACACACACACACACACACACACACACACACACACACACACACACACACACACACACACACACACACACACACACACACACACACACACACACACACACACACACACACACACCAGTTGAAACAGCGAAGAACCGCTGTAAGGAAGCAATACCTTTTATCAGACCTGGAGGCCATCTTGTGGTCAAAGGGGGAGCACGCCTCCAAGCTGCTGCCTATATGTGTTCTGAGTAGGTGGAGTCTTGGCTGTGGTTGGTGTAAAATTTGTGTGATGTAAGGTGTGCCAATTAAGTTAAAAACTATCCATTTGTGAAGACCTCGTTTGTTTTGAATGTACGCTGTTTTGTAAGGTCAGATAATGAATGTACTGAGCCCTTGAGGGTTTTGTTAAATGTTGAAAACAATGTTTATTTCTGTTTAACTCTTCACTACCCTTTCAGAGCCATGACCCGATTGGCCAGACTAGTCTGAGAAGGCGGGCAATTAGCTATAAATGACTGGGAAGAGAATGGAGAGGGGGACATTTGTTTCCTGGTTGGTGAAAGATCAGCACCTGTGGAAAGAGCAATTTTCCTGTAATTTATGTTCCGGTTCTTCTGAAAGGCTAGGAAATAAGGCCTGGTTTTTGTTGAAAGAAACCTCTTCTTGTCGTGATGTTTTATCACCTGCACCTCACATTGCAACAACCGCGAAAACAATATTTGTCGTCTGTCCATTTTCTTGTTCCATCATGTCTGCTCAGCAGCCTGCACAGAGCTTAACGGAGGCCGCAGCGTTGTTAAATAATATCCTGGCCTCAGCGCAGAATATTACAACGCTATCCAACATGGGCACACACACACAACCGGGCCGCAACCGACTGTTGGAACTGCAAGTGGGGACACCCTGGACGGTCAGCTATCGTCCCTCTTCCCGTCCCACGGCGGGCAACTGCCCACTACTGTCCATGTGCCAAAGCAGTGTTGTGGTTGATATCGGGATGCACAGTCTCTCTCTCTCTCTCTTAAGGGAAGCTGTATTATTTAACCACGCTGCTGCCTCCGTTAACCCTTGTGCATGCTGCTAAGCCGACATGATGGAACAAGAAAACGGACAGACGACAAATATTGTTTTCGCGGTTCTTCGCAGTTTTTTTTGAAACGCCTTCCGTTTCAACTGAAATTGCTCCCACACAACATACTGAAATCGCATTTTGTGTGTTTATATGAGAGCGTTTCACATGTATATGTGAATAACTTTGGATTTCTTATGTGTGTGTGAGAGCGTTTTATATATGTTTATGAGAGATTTTTACATATGTTTGTAAATTATTTTGGTTTCAGTTCGGTTTCACATGTGTAAGTGAATGGTATTTCTGAATAAATGTCCCTAACGGCCCCTCGTACCATTCAGCTATAAGGTCATTCATCAGAATGACACCTTACTATGCGGGACGCTCCTAAAGTAGCAGACATCAGATACACCAATGATTTCAGCGTAATAGCATTTTTTAAAAACTAGATGGATGTTTAAACCAATCACCAAAATATATATGATCAGGCTCATAATGAACCCTCACAAAACAGAAGGAGTTCGGACTACACAGACCAGACCGAACATTCAATTATAATGACCTGAATAAACTGACTGGAATTAGAGAAGTGAAAGAAATGAACATCACATTCATCTCAGCCACAGTTCATAGAGCCGAGGTAACGACGAAGAGCAGACCAAACACTGCATGTTGTGTGTGTGTCGTTTAGGCATTTGGTCGGATCTCTGCGTAGTTCTTCACGACTCCGGAGAACCGAATCAGGTGGATCTCCGGCTCTCTGGACTTGAAGTCTTGCCACAGGTACTCCGGGGACAGGACTTTACTGGGCTTATTGAACCACAGGTACCTGAACACAACACAGGAAGTACTGTCACAACAGAAAGTCCATCTCGACCTCTTTGAGTTCAGTATTTCATTTCAGAGTTTTTCAGTTTTAAGGGGTTTCTGTAGTACCTGTTCAGGTGGCTCTCCTCCTGCCAGGCCGCCTCAATGCCCCCCCGAGCATCCTCCTCAAAGTTCAGGCGGCAAGTCTTGGCCATCAGGTGGACCTCCTGCAGCCGGCCTCCGAACGCGCCCCCGCAGTAGTAGAAGTCCCCATCCTCAGGGGCCAGGAATGCTCTGGACTCTTGGCGGCGCTCATAGGGGAGCTGGCTCCGCCGGTTCCGGTAGTACCCTGCACGGAAAGGGTGTTCAGAGAAGGTCTGGATAACCTATGAGAGACAGGACCAGGTAAACACTCACCTGGGTGGATCACCGCCACCAGCCGCCCCAAAGACTCTGTCCCCCAGCGGCCATGGAACCGTGAGTCTACGTCCAGACAGAAGATGTAGTCTTTCTGGTTGTTGAGCTCCTCGATCAGGGTCTGGATCAGCTCCATACGGTGGGCTGAGATCTCCTGCCAGCGCTGCGAGCTGGGAACTGAACGCACTGTCACCTGCAGGACCAGTGCCAGATCTCATCAGGGCTCAGAAACATTCTCTACCCTCTCAAACCAGTTTACCTCGGCATCCAGAACCGGAACCAGAACCAGCTACCTTCTCTGCAGGACTCTGGTCTGGGTTTGTGTATCTGAAGCTAACATCCCTGCAGGACTCTGGTCTGGGTTTGTGTATCTGAAGCTAACATCCCTGCAGGACTCTGGTCTGGGTTTGTGTATCTGAAGCTAACATCTCTGTAGGACTCTGGTCAGGATTATGCACCTGTTGAATCAGCAGTTACCTGTCTGCCAGCAGCCATGTGGACCCGGGGGAGCTCGTTCGGCCGGTCAGTGAAAACGTAAACGTGAACATTGAAACCAACGAAGAAGTGCTGCTCCGCCGTCTGCAGGAAGTCCTCCAGGAACCTGATGTACCTGCAGGGGGTCAGAGGTCAGAGTGCTGCTTTCAAGGTGGCGTGGAAACTACAGAGCTGTGATGTCATACTTTCCCACAGCAAACACGGTGATGGCCACGCTGATGTTCCTGGGTCTGTAGAGGCTGTCCAGCAGGACTGGGTCAAAAGTCCCATCCCAAACCACTGGCGCCAGCCAGGGCGTCACCGTCACAACGTCGGTGCGCCTGCGGGAAAAATATTCCAGGGGGGGTTCATATTATCAGGTCACATTGGATACTTCCTGTCACCAAACAAACCATGAGCAGTACTCACCCCTGCAGGATGCTCGGCTGTTTGTACTGCAGACTGAAACACAAACACTGTCCTCATTAGAACTGTAACAGAACTGCTGTTAGCATTGTTAGCATTGTTAGCATAGACAACCCTTCAGGCTGTCACAGACTCGGTACGGGTTCACCTGTCTGGAACTTCACCTGGGTTAGGGTT
>NC_086364.1:24829601-24914205 GCF_036324505.1 Eleginops maclovinus
AACGTTCCGCAGCCTCCGCTCGAGCTCCACCAGGCTGAGGAACAGCTTCTTCCACCAGGCGGTCAGGATGCTGAACTCTGTCCCTCTCTCCTCCCCCTCTCTCATCTCCCTCTACCCCCGCTCCCATCTCTCCCCTGACCTCTCCACCCTCCGTCCCACCCACCTTTCCCCTCAGCCTCAATGGAAATGTAGCAGGACATGAATCCCCCTCCCTCACACCCCGTCCCTCATCCAGCACCAGTCACCTTCTATTCTCCGCTGCTACTGAAAATGTACTTTGCACTAAAGACCCACCTGCACCACCGTCACACTGTGTTGATGGTGTCTAACATATGTATATATTACTTAGGTTTTTCTGTATACCCTTTTTTTCCTAGGCTCTTATCTTTCTGTGTTAGATGTTCTTTTATATTCGCACTGTGGGACTGCCAGAACCGGTATTTCAGTTCTGTGTGTATAACACATGTGGAGACTTTGACTTTGACAAGACTCATAATGCTGAGTGTGTGTATAAGGTAGGGCTGGGTGTGTATTTGTACAACATGTGTTTGCATGTGTGTGTGTGTGTGTGTGTGTGTGTGTGTGTGTGTGTGTGTGTGTGTGTGTGTGTGTGTGTGTGTGTGTGTGTGTGTGTGTGTTTGTATAAGTTGAATGTACAGCTCCGGAAACAATTAAGAGACCACTCCAAATGTTTCTTAAATCTTTATCTCTACATGTGTGGCAGCCATTCCAGTATCTGTTGAATTCCAACACAGAAATGTTGTCATTAGTTTTTAGAATACAATAATAGTAATAAAAAATCTTTGAACTCAAAGACATAACTATAAAGTACAACCGGAGAAACCGATAATGCTGGAGTGGTCTCTTAATTTTTTCCGGGGCTGTATGTATAAATAAGCAGAGTATATAATGGGGTGGATCTAGCAGCATGTGACCAATCACCGACAGCAACAGGTGTATGGTTAGGGGACTGTCATACCTCATGGGTCAGGGAAAAGCAAGGGAGGAGGTGTCTAACACCTGTAGCATGTGGGCGGGAGTAACAATGACTGACTACAAAGGGGCAGCGGGGGTGCGGGGGGAGTGTCTCGTGAGAATGCTGATCTGACTACAGTTCAGCTATCAACACCATTGAGCCCTCCAAGCTCGTCATCAAGCTCAGGGACCTCGGGCTCAACAGGATCCTCTCCGCCCTCTCCTCTACTCCCTACACGTGGTCACAGGTGCACCATAGAGAGCATCCTGACCCTCTACAGGTGCACCATAGAGAGCATCCTGACCCTCTACAGGTGCACCATAGAGAGCATCCTGACCCTCTACAGGTGCACCATAGAGAGCATCCTGACCTTCTACAGGTGCACCACCATAGAGAGGATCCTGGAGGGGAAGCACATCAGCTGGACGGAGCTGCCATTCATGGAGGACCTCTACTCCCAGCGGCTCAGGAAGAAAGCCCCCAGGATTATCAAAGACCCCCATCACCCAGCAACCAACTGTTATCTTCATGAGAAGAACAAACAGTAATTAATTACCTCACTGTACAATACTTAATGTCAATCTTACATTCTGTTGTTGTATATCTTACTCTGAGTACCTATATATAGAATCCTGCATTACCTCATCACGGTCAACATACTCTGCATAATTTAGCTTATTGTGTTTATGTATTTTTCATGTATACTTCATCTGTACTACTAATAGACCGGTCTAACAAAGTGCCTGCACTATTTTACTCTAATTTAAACTACCCTGTTCATGGAGCTGTACCCTGCACTTCAGTTTATTATACGTTGCACTGTTGGAGGAGCTCGGGACCCAAGATTTTCCATAACTACAGCTGCTGTGCACAAATTAAAACCCTGGAAGACCAGATCCTGATCCAGACTCTATTAAAACCAGCTGTATTGGGGTATCTTCTGACCCTGGTCTCTACAGACCGGGACCAGCTGATCGGCAGTATTACTTCACAGACTCACTTCCCCAAGTGTGCGGCTCCCAGTTACTTCCGCATTACATGCGACTGTCAATCAATCTACCGAACTCCGAGAGAGAGACGCGGAAAACAAACACACAAACACACAAACACACAAACACACAAACACACACGAACACACAAACACAAACACACACACACACACACACACACACACACACACACACACACACACACACGTCAGGTCAGAGACTCACCTCTGGGCGCGCGGTGCCCCTCGCTGTGAACAGGAAAGTGACGTCACACACTCTCAGAGCAGAGCAGTAACAAAGAGAGAGAGAAAGAGAGAGAGATAGCAAGAGAGAGCAGTAACAGAGAGAGGGAGGGAGAGAGAGAGCGAGCGAGCGAGCAGTAACAGAGAGAGGGAGGGAGAGAGAGAGCGAGCGAGCGAGCAGTAACAGAGAGATTGATTTTTGAAACCACTTTTATTCACAAATAAATTAAACACTCCACATTAGAACAAAAAACAATTCAAAACAAAAGACAATTTAAAACAACTTCAGTTCAGGAGTTGATTGAAAACCAGCTCATCATTCTCCACTGAAACCAAAGCATTGTTAAAGCTCCACATGTTTTGAAACTCCCCCACATTTTCTGTCAGACGAAAATAACTGAAATCAGTTTTGACCCTCGCTCTCACCATGCATTTAAAGATCAGCACAGCATCACAGGCCATCGAGTCCCCAACTTTATTTCTCCTGCTGAGGTAGAGGGCCATTTTGGCCTGGCCCAACAAAAAATTCAGGAGCTGACATTTCACCTTTTGTCTCTGGGTGTACCTGTACCCAAGGATGAACACTTGGGGGGGAAAAACCTCACCAAACAAAACAAACATCTGGGTCAGTAACTGAAAGAGACAGAGGAGTCGATCACATCCTGAGAAACAGTGGAAGATGGTTTCCCTTTGGTCACAGAACGGACAGGTGTCAGAAACAGCCGGGTTGATCACTGAGACGAAGGCATTGACAGCAACCGCGCCGTGCAGAGTCCTCCACTGTAGATCCCCCAGCCTCTTTGTCAGCGGGGGCTTGTAAGGCGCTCTCCACTCAGGCCTCTGAGTCTCAGTCAGGGCCAGGTGGGCTCTCCACCGGGTGTCCACTCGGCCCTGCAGTCTGCTCTGGTTTAACACTTTGGTCATTAAAGAATACATCCTTTTGTTGGACATGGTGCTAAACTTAAAATCAGTGACATTATTAAACCTTAACAGAAAACTATCACATGTGACGTCAGGAACACAAAGTATCTCTGGAAAAGAGTCATCTTCGTTTGGTTCAGTAAGTCCGTTACAGAAAGCAACAGCCAGTGCCAGTTCTGGGTCGCTGAGCTGCTGTTTCCACCCACTCAGCAGGAGGCCGGTCACTTGGACTGACCTGATGCCCAAAGGTGCCGCCAGGCCCGCAGCGTTGTCCAGGCGAGGGCCACACACCTCCAGCACATGTCCCAGTGTGAGGATCTCCTCTTCAGAGTCTCTGCTGTAGAGAAGGCCCTATTCCACACAGAAAATGAGTCCCGTGGACCACCGGCTCTTTGAGGAGCCAGAATAAAGAGGCACAGTTCTCCGTTCTCTCTTTCCGGAAAAGCCCCCACACCTTGAAAAGTCCCTTGTAGAAGCATGAGAGGTTGTCCAAGTGTAATCCTTTAAGGTCCATTAGGAACAGCGACTCAGCCAGGCCCAGCCCTCCACAGCGCTCCAGTACAGCACGAGCCACGGGTCTCCATACCAGGTCAGCAGGTCCAGTCAGGAACCTCTGGACGAAACGGAGCCTGAACGCAGCCCCTCTGCTTGCCAGGTGAACCAGTCCATGTCCCCCTTCTTCCTTTGGCAGGAAAAGGACGCTCTGCGGGACCCAATGCATGCGGTCCCAGAAGAAATCCACCATTAGCGCCTGCACCCTGGACAGCAGGTTTACAGGCGGGTCTGAACAGGCCAACCGGTGAGCCAGCATGGAGGACACAAGGTTATTCAGAATCAAAATACGCCCCTTAAAGGAAAGTTTTGGAAGGATCCACTTCCACTTCTTTAATCGGCCTTCCACCTTTCCACAAGCCCGTCCCAGTTTTGTGAACAAAAGGTCTCGTCACCGAGATAAACACCCAGGTACTTCAACCCTCCCCTCTTCCAAACAAGGCCCCCAGGTCAAACTAGACCATGAAAGTGGCCTGCCCCTACTGCTAAGGCCTCACTCTTCCCCCAGTTTACCCTAGCAGAAGACAAACACACCTACAGTATCTGTTAGAGCATTGATATCCTGTTGAGTTTTTACAATCACCATTACATCGTCCGCATACGCAGACAATTTAAGAACGTGATCGCAGCCAGGAAAAGTAGTTTGGACCTTAGGTTGTGTAGGAGAGGCTCTATGGCCAGGGAGTACAGCATCCCAGACAAAGAGCAGCCCTGTCTGACTCCTCTCTCGGCTTTAAAAGGAGCACACAAACTACCGTTAATCTTCAGTACACTCTCAATGTCCCTGTACAAGACCTGGATCTTGGCTATCAGACCAGAGCTGAACCCAAACGCCTCCAGCGTCTGCCACAAGTACTGGTGCTCAACTCGGTCAAAAGCCTTTTCTTGGTCCAGAGAAATCAGACCAAGCTTACAGCCCAATGAACCTGGAGAGGTCCAAAACATCTGGAATCAGAGTACCGTTGTCAATTATCACCCTGCTGGGTACACAGTATGTCTGGTCTACATGAATGACATGCTCCATCACTCTCCTCAGCCTTGTCGCCAACACTTTGGAGAGCAGTTTGTAGTCGGTACAGAGAAGGGATACAGGACGCCAGTTCCCAAGCTCCTGCAGGTCTCCTTTCTTGGGGAGGAGAGTGAGCACCGCCCTCCTGCAGCTCAGAGGCAACCTCCCCTTACTGAGACTGTCCCTGAGGACATCCAGCAGGTCATCACCCATGACAGGCCAGAAAACCTTATAGAAGTCTGCAGGTAGGCCGTCTATGCCAGGAGCCTTCCCACTCTGCATGCTCTGCAGGGCCTCCTGCAGCTCCTGGGCAGAGAGCTCAGCTTCCAGGTCTGCGCTGTCCCCCTCAGGGACCTTAGGAAGGCCCTCAAAGAAGGACAGCGCCGCCTCTGGTTCTGCCTGGTAATCTGACCTGTAGAGCTCTCTATAGAACCTGACAGCACACTGTTGAATGTCGGCCGACTCCTGAAGCAGCTGCCCAGTGTCTGACCGCAGGGAGTGCATCAGCCTCCTCTGACCGTTCCTGCGCTCGAGACCGAAGACAAAGTGAGAGGGAGCATCCATTTTCACAATGTTCTGAAACCGGGATCTGACCAGAGCACCCTGAGCAGGAAACCCCAGCAGGTCGGACAGAGCTGCATTTCTACTTTTGAAAACCTCAACATGTTCTCGCTCTCCTGTGGAGTCTGCCAATCCCTGCAGCTCCACCACTTCCCTCTCCAGAGCCCTCAGAGATCTAGCCATGTCCTTGGTGACATTGAGAGTGTACTGCAGGCAAAGCTGTCTGATTTGGACTTTCCCCACATCCCACCACTGCTGAAGACTACTGTACTCACTCTTACAATTACGGTAGTTTTGCCCAAAAAATGTGAAGACTGTTTTAAAATGATTATCAGCCAACAGAGAAACATTGAAGTGCCAATACGCACTATTGCACTTCACATAATTAATAAGAACTGAAACCTGAACAAGGGAATGGTCAGAGAACCCAACAGGACTGATGGAGCAGCTCCTGCTTGTGTTCATGTGGTGGTTAAAGCAGTACACTCGGTCCAGTCTGGCTAGAGACAACAGATGGTCCCTACAGTGCACCCAGGTGTACTGCCGCTGGCCCGGGTAAAGATGCCTCCAAATGTCACACAGCTCAAAGACTCTGTGATCCTCATTAAAGCACTCCTAGAGGCAGCATGCGGTTCCCAGTGGTTCCTGTCCAGCACAGGGTTTTCTGTGCAGTTAAAGTCCCCCCCCAGGAACAGATACTCCTCACTACTGCAGGTGCTAAGGGCATGCTTCAACTGCTCAAAAAATAAAAGCCTTTCAGAGCCCACACTGGGAGCATAAATATTAATGAAACATATTTTAACCTTCTCGAAAACAGCATTTCATTTCAGCAAGTGACCTGGAATGACGTCCTCAACAGTGCAGGAAAAGGGTGTGAAACCTCTGGCAAAGAGAATAGCAACCCCTCCACTATTGCTGCACTTATGGCTGGAGAAGCCCTCCCCACTCCATGCCCTCCTCCAGTCACTCTCATTGTCAGCAGTGCTGTGAGTCTCCTGGAGAAACGTCACATTCAGATTCTTACTCTCTATTAAAGAAAACAAAGATGCTCTCTTGGCATCCCCTCGAGCACCGTTAATATTCAGAGAGCCCAGCTTTATGTCACCCATAATGAAAGTATAGCTGCCTCCTAACCAAGTCAAAACGATAACTGAAGAAAAGGAAAGGAGAGAAAAGACAAACAAGGTGTACTTAATCATGACTTCCAGCAGTTTCTTCTCGTATCTTCAACAGAATTTTCCTCAGCCTGTAGATCTCCTGTTCGCTAAAAGTAAGCTGCCCAAGGCCTGCTGTGCGCCGCATGAGAGCCCTAGCAGAGTCACGAAACATCAGCTGATCAACAAAAGAATCCTGCACCCTTACCGCCTTCCTCCCTTTAGTGTCCTTCAGGAAGCCTCTGATCCTCTGGAAGGAATACTCCTCACCCCTGTCTACCTGCATACTTTCACTGAAAGCCTCCCTGTCACTGTCACTGTCCTCCGAGTCCTCTGAGAGTCCCTCTGGCTGAGAGGAACACAGCGACTCTGTCTTCAACACCTTTTTTGTTTGGGCCCCGTTGTTGTTGCACACCTCTGCACTTTTTCTTTTAACCGGTAATTTGAGCAACTCCTCATCCATGATGACTTCCTCCAACACAGATTCAGCCGATAAAACGAGTTCACTGCTATTATCCCATGGACGACTCTCCAGTGAATGTCTGCGTGTCTCTTGGAGAGAGCAGGTCTGTAAGCGACCTCCACCCCGCATCCCGCACTTAGGCCCAGGTAGCTCCTCCATGGGGTGTCAGTTCTGTTATTCAGTTTATTCCTGTTTATTGTTCTAACCATCCACTCTTACGGTGTTTACCCTGAGGCCTCCTCCAGGGAGGCAGGTTTGGCCGGCTACAACAGGGGACCAGAAAAATCCTTAAAATCCAGTGCCAGGAAAATGTCAGGAAAGCAACCTCCTTTATCAGCTGTGAGCTGAGAGTTGTGACACAAAGCTTTTAAAAACTGCTCCTCACGCCTGGTGAGTTTTGACTTCCAGTGATCTAGTACTTTTTTTATAATCCGATAATCAGATGAGACTAGATTATTTAAAATCAAGGTTCGGCCTCTGTGTGACATTTTTGGAAGCAGCCATTTCCATTTAGAAAGCCGACCTTGGACATTTTCAAGGACATTGTCCCAATTCTTTATTTTGTGAGCGTCATTACCTAAAAACACCCCGAGGTATTTAAAACCTTCTCTTTTCCAGGTTAAAGCACTGGGCAGCCTGAGTCGCTCTCCCAGCTTCTCCCCCACCCTCACAGCCTCACTTTTCCCCAATTTACTCTTGCAGATGAAATAAAACCAAAGTCCTTCACAATGTCGGATAACATGTCGAGGTCTTTTTGGGTATTTACTACAACAATGAAATCATCTGCATAGACAGACAGTTTAAAAGACACACTGCAGTTAGGGAGACCAAGACCACTCAACTGATTTCTGAGTTTGTGAAGCAGAGGCTCGATGGCGAGGGAGTATAGCATCCCAGAGAGAGAGCAGCCCTGCTTCACCCCTCTCTCAATACTGAAAACCCACCAGTAATTTTCAGAACACTCGCAATGTCACAATAGAGGACCCGGATCTTAGCTATAAGACCTGGGCTGAACCCAAAACTGGCAAAAGTTTGCCATAAGTAATTGTGTTCAACCCTATCAAAAGCTTTTTCCTGATCTATGGAAATAAGACCAGTTTCTATAACCAATGGCCTAGAGAGGTCCCAAATATCCCTAATCAGCGTGGTGTTGTCAGTGATGAGCCTGCCGGGCACGCAGTAGTTCTGGTCAGGGTGAATGACGGATGCCACCACCTCTCTTAATCTGAGGGCCAGAGCTTTAGACAGGATTTTATAACCCGTGCACAGCAGGGAAACTGGTCTCCAGTTTTTTAATTGTTGTAGGTCTCCCGTTTTCGGTGTGAGGGTGATGACAGCCCTCCTGCAGCTCAGAGGTAGTCTTCCTGTTTGGAAACTGTTTTTTGAAACCTGGAGCAGGACAGGCCCTATCTCAGGCCAGAAAGACTTATAAAAGTCCACAGGAAGGCCGTCCATCCCCGGGGATTTGCCATTCTGTAGGTTAGCCATGGCGGTGAACAGCTCCGGCAGCGTTAGCTCTGCTTGGAGCTGCTGGTTGTCTTCATGGCTAACCTGAGAGAGACCATCAGTGAAACTGCTGTGCATGTCTGGATTATGTGACCACTCACTCTTAAAGAGGTCTCTGTAGAACCAGCAGCTGACTTCCTGATCTCAGACGGGTCTGAGACTTCGGGGCCACTACGCGTTCGTAAAGAAGGAATGAGCTTCCTTTGTCCGTTTTGCTGCTGTAACCCAAAACAAATGGTGATGGGGCATCCATCTGCGAGATGTTCACGAAGCATGACCTGACCAGAGCCCCCTGTGCTGAGATCCCCAGCAGGTTGGCTACTGCCGACTTTGTGGTCTTGAGGGAGGCTAAATGCCCTCAATCTCCTGTAGAGGCTGCTAAAGACTGCATTTCTTCTACCTGTCTCTCTAGAGCCCTCAGAGACCAGGCTTATTCAGTCGCGACATTGCAAGTGAAATGCTGGCAAAGTTGTTTAATTTGGGCCTTTCAATAATCCCACCACTGCTGAATGCTGGTAAAGGCAGGTCTGCTCTCTCTGTGGGACAACAACAAATATTTAAAAGCAGTCCTAAAAGCCTGGTCATTTAAAAGAGCAGTGTTAAAATGCCAATAGGCGCTTTTTAACGAACATTTTGAATAAAAACAGAACAGGAGACTAGGCAATAGTCAGTGAAACCCACAGGCTGAATAAAACACCTCCTAAAAATATGTAAATGGTGTTTGAAACAATAAAAGCGGTCCAGTCTAGCCAGAGACAGAACGTTGTCCTTGGAGTGACTGCAGGTGTACTGCCTGTGCCTACTGTTAAAAACCCTCCACAGGTCAGACAGCTCGTGGGTCTCTATCAGCTGTCTGATCCTGCGGAGTGAAGCGGTGTGCGGCTCTAAATGATTCCTGTCTAGGATTGGATTTTCTGTGCAATTAAAATCTCCCCCTAAAAACATGAAATCATCATTACCACACACTCCAACAGCATCACATACACACTGTCTCAAAATGCTACCCTGTCCACCCCATTGGTGGGCGTGTAAACATTTTAAAACACCAGCTTCACATTTTCAAAAACCGCTTTCACCTTTAATAAACTCCTGGGATTATTTCCTCCACTTCAAAAGAACAACGTAAAAAACTTTTGGCAAATAAGTTCCCCACACCCCCACTGCAGCTGGACTTATGGCTTAAAATCACCTCCCAGTTAAAAGCCCTCTTCCAGTCACTCTCATTGTCCTTCGTGCTGTGGGTTTCCTGTACCAACATTACATCTATCTTTTTAATATCCATTCATTTAAAAACGGCAGCTCTTTTAGAGTCCAACCGGGCTGATATTAAAATCACCCAAGGATAAGAGAGAAACAACAGTAAAAAAACAGGTCGATAAAAAGTTGAAGCATGTTGTTCTGTTACAAATCCTCATCTTCGATTTGAGCTTTCACATTTACGATCAGCCTTAGCTATCAGTAAATCTCTTGTTTAGACCGCAACCCCTCAAACTTCCCTGTGTCCTTTGTGAGAGGTTTGGCTGACTCAACGAAGAGTCTGAGGTCAGGGAACTGATGGCTAACTTCGGTGTGTCTGACACCTTTGTTGACCTCCAAAAACCTTTTAATAACCGCTGCAGGGTAGAGGTTTTTATTCCCCTGGGTCAGAGGCATGTCACTTTCTGACTCAGCTGACACAGAGACTGCTCTTGTGAATTTTGACGCTTTATCACTTTTGATGGGGGCAGAGAGCTTTCTTTTCTGGGAAGATTTATACAATTCTTCGTCTCACATTTGCTCATCAAAGTCATCCATAAAGTCATTCGGGACAATTGAGGCCCCCCGACGCTGGACGAGTCAGAGTGGCAGGTGGCACCGGGATACCTGACGCCGGAGGACCCAGAGCCGCAGACGGCACCGGGATCCCCGAAGCCGGAGGAGACGGCCGCTGCACCCCAGCCCCCTCCGGGCAGGAGTGAATCATGTGTCCCTCGTTACCACACCCAAAACATTTGAGATTTTCTGAGGAAGCAGAAACCATGTAGTTAAACCCTTCAACCTTGAAAGCACAGGACACGTTTACATCACTTTTAGGGTCTTTTAAAATCATGTAGACCTGCCTCCTGTCACACACAACATGTTTTAGTTTGGCTGACTAGCAACCCAAGGAAATCATTTTTAATCGGTGAGATAAGCTGTCCGTAGCGAGACAACTTCTTCGCAACATTTCATTTTTAATGAATGGAGGGGCATTGGGGGGGGCGCAAAAAAAGACAACCTAAAACCCCACTGTGATGTTGAAGGAGACTGATTGTGATTCATGGACACTAGCACTAATGGAATATAAATGTTGCCCTCCTTTCCTTCTGGCCTGCAAATCTCTCAATGGCTTTCTGATTAGAGTCAGTCTCTGTCACCAGATTGTTTTCCATTGACAGCATGGCCAGTGCATTCAACCTTAAAGTCAGCCTTAAATCCTGTTCCCCCGTCGCTGTCCACAACGCTTCGGTGCCGACACTTTGAAGCAGCAGGCAAGGAAAGCAATAGAAGGCATTGATAACCGCACATCCGGATAACTGCACATCCGGCTAACAGCACATCCGGCTAACTGCTCCGTTAATCGTAGCAAGAGCGTGAAAAGCCCTGGTTGTAAGCTCGTGGAAGGGTGCATCCTGTGGAAAATCATGAAGCTGCCAATCAGCGAGCAGCTTTTGGTCACCTGATCACCAAAAGTTTAACGACTTCCATTCACTCTCACAGTGTTGCCAACTTGGCGACTTTCTCGCGATATCTGGTGACTTTCGAAATCGTCCAGCGATTTATTTCTGCCAAAAGCTACTAGCAACACATCTAGAGACTTTTTCTGGTGTTATTTGAGACTTTTCTGCAGTTACTCTCCTCACCGAGCAGTGGGTGCTGAGTCTGTCCGCCGTCCCAAAGAGGACAGAGGAGACTCTTTGGGTCCAAACGATTCGAGCATGCACAAAGCCCCAGCTGATCCCGCTCTGTCTTACCGGGACACTGTGCCGGTCCCACGCTCGGGTAAAGGAGGAGGACGTAGATCCAGCAATTCCAACCCACATAAGTCTTTTGATTAAATGTAATATTCTAAAATGTAACAGCATTTATTTATGTAATGTGGGTCAAAGCATTAAAAGTCATGAAGTTATTTTAAGAAGTGATGGCCTAAAAAACAAGAATCTACAGAAGAAAGGAAACACCTTGCCGCTACACCGATCAAGTCTGTTGGTGTATGATCGCCAATCTCTTCTCTCTTTTAGATCTTTGACATAATGTCAGGTTTTTGGGTGCGTTTGAGCATGGTGGACAGAAAACTGTGCCCCCGCTACTGGCGGGGATCCCGACTCACCTGTACCGGGCCTTGGCCCTACCTCCTCGGCGAAAGCGTCTCCGTCAAACGCGGCGGTCGGCTGGTGAAGCTTAAAGCCTGGCTGGCAGGATCTTCGATCATTTCCCGGACAGGACTTGGATTAATCCATCCTTTCGTTGTGCCCCGGCGTTTCCTGGATCCCATTGATGCCTGCCTGGTACCTGTCCCCGGAAAGTTTGTGGGACACCAGCCCCGCTGCCCCTGCCCTCCTCGGCTTTCCCAGCGCGGGGTGAACCACCATCTTCTGAAGACGCTGCCACGGTCTCGCAGCTCTGCCGAACCACAGCCCCCGGCGCCCGCCAGGATCGGCCTGGTGAACGCCAGATCACTGGCAAACAAAACGTTTATCCTGAAGGATTTCTTCAATTCTCGCGGCCTGGATTTTCTCTGCCTGACAGAGACCTAGATCGGTGCCGGTGAGTGCAGCCCTCTGATCGAACTTTTGCCGCTGGCTGTTCTTATTTGAACTCCCCGCGGACGTCGGGCGGTGGAGGAGGAACGGCGACTGTTTCTAAAAGTGATGTTAAATGTAAGCAGCGCCGTCTCATCCTCCTCTTCCAGTTTTGAGGCACATTTATTTGAGGTGGATCCTCCGATCCGGTGCTGTGTGCCGTCATCTACCGACCCCCCAAATACAATAAGGACTTCTTAAAAGACTTCCCTGTTCTGCTGGCGGAAATTATGCCCAAGTATGATCGTGTCCTCCTTGTCGGGGACTTTAACATTCATGTGTGTTCAAGGTTTCAAGGTTTCAAGGTTTATTGGTCATATGCACAGCAGATACAGCGTATATGTTGGCAATGAAAATCTTATGTCGCGTGCTCCTCCAACAACTCAACATACATGGTGCAGATAAGATAAATAAAATAGTGCAAAAAGAGAGAAGAATATTTACAATAACAACAATAAAGATTTAAGGAATGTGGAATATATACATATGTGGAATACATTGAGAGTATTTACACACTTTACTCTGTTGAATGAGGAGGTATGGGCAGATGCATATATTATGTATAACAGATGTATATGGCAGATATGTACAATATATAGATATGTGTACTATAAACAGATATGTATGGCAGATGTGTATAATATATATGTATGTGTGTACTATAAACAGATGTGAGTAGACATTCACACAGCTCTGGATGTAGGGGCTGGTTGGTTCATACACTGTGAACCAACCAATGGTACCTTTTAGAAGAACAACTTTTAAAGAATTACCCTTTGGGACAAAAACAAAAAAACTAACTTAAAGACACAGACACTCATACTCCAGCTTTCTAATCAACCTGTGTGTGTGTGTGTGTGTGTGTCTAAGAAGAGACTTTCAAGTCAAGGGACACACATGGGACAGGGCCAGAGGGACATTGGTGCTGTGACACAGGCAGCAAGAAATGGCCACTGCATGCCAAAAATCTGTTTCCTCATTGGCTGAAGTTTGCCTCCAGGTGGTTTTGTCACACTTGGTTAGTGTTTGATGAAATGCCCCTCGCCCTTTGATCTGAAGTGAAAGTAGGCATGCATGTACACACACACGCACCTGAAAGTACTACAAATACACACATGTGCTTTTCTTTTTTCTTGCAGGTGCATGGTGACATTTACACAAGCAATTAAAAGCCACCAGAGTGAGGGTGCTTAAAAATATACAGAAGGTCTGCAGTGCATGTGTCAACACCAAATGCATCAAACACCTGGGTCCACACAAACATATCAGGCACAACTAATCTCCTCAATGCAGTTCAAAAAGTCAAGCTCTCCAGAGAAAATACTCAAGGTCCCAGACGTTATTCATTCCCTATCAAACCTGAGCCTCCAGATCTTTTGTCTTACAGTATCTCAGATCTGTAGTATTGACAAGCAGGGAGTGATTAGTATACAGGTGAGTGAGGTGACAAGGTCAAACACAAAGACCTTTTTCCACTTAGCATACTTAAAGCTCATTACACACACTTACTGCAAATATAACCTATGTTTTATATGGTAGGTATCATGGCGACTGTGTAGTCTTATAGCCTGTGGTATAAAACTGTCTCTGAGTCTGGTGGTCTTGGTCCGGATGCTGCGGTACCGTCTGCCAGACGGCAGCAGACAGAACAGATTGTTGCTGGGGTGATGGGGGTCCTTTAATATCCTACCGGCCTTCTTCCTACACCGCTGGGTGTAGAGGTCCTCCATGGATGGCAGCTCCGTCCTGGTGATGTGCTGAGCAGTTTTCACCACCCTCTGTAGAGTCTTACGGTTGAGGGCGGTGCAACTGCCATACCAGGCGGTGATGCAGCCAGTCAGGATACTCTCGATGGTGCACCTGTAGAAGTTGCAGAGTATCCTGGAGTCCATGTTGAACTTCCGCAGCCTGCGGAGGAAGAAGAGCCGCTGTCGAGCCGTCTTGGATATGACCCTGGTGTGATGTGTCCATGTCAGGTCCTCACTGATGTTTACCCCGAGGAACCTGAAGCTGCTGACTCTCTCCACAGGAGTCCCGTCGATGGTGATGGGTGGGTGTGCCTCTCTCTGCCTCTTCCTGTAGTCCACAATCAGCTCCTTTGTTTTGCTGACGTTGAGATGGAGGTTGTTGTCCTGGCACCAAGATGTCAGGGCTCTGACCTCCTCTCTGTACGCCGTCTCGTCGCCGTCTGTGATCAGGCCGATGACGGTCGCGTCGTCAGCAAACTTGATGATGGTGTTGGAGCTGTGTGTGGCCACGCAGTCGTGCGTGAACAGGGAGTAGAGGAGAGGGCTGAGCACACAACCCTGAGGGGCTCCGGTGTTGAGGGTCAAGGTGGAGGATGTGATGTTCCCCATCCGCACTGCCTGGGATCTGCCCGTCAGGAAGCTCATGATCCAGTCACAGAGGGCGCTGTTGAGCCCAAGGTCCCTGAGCTTAATGATGAGCTTGGAGGGCACAATGGTGTTGAATGCTGAACTGTAGTCAATGAACAGCATTCTCACATAAGTGTTCCTCTGGTCCAGGTGGGAGAGGGCAGTGTGGAGGGTGAGGGAGATGGCATCATCCGTGGACCTGTTTGCTCTGTAGGCAAACTGCAGGGGGTCCAGTGAGTCAGGGAGGGAGGAGGTGATAAAGGTTTGACTAACCGCTCAAAGCACTTCATGATGATGGAGGTGCGTGCAACTGGGCGGTAGTCATTGAGGCAGATGAGTTTTGTCTTTTTGGGGACAGGGACAATGATGGACTCTTTAAAACATGTGGGGACTACAGACTGGAGCAGTGACCTATTGAAAATGTCTGTGAACACATCTGCCAGCTGAACTGCACACACCTTGAGAGCACGGCCAGGGATGCCATCAGGTCCAGGAGCCCTGTGTGCGAGCCGTGTTGTCCTGACAATCCGCTGTGAAGGACTTTTTTTAGCCTTATTGACTCTTTTAATTTGGTGCAGTGTGTGTCTGGTCCCACACACGAACATGGACACACATTAGACCTTGTCCTCTCTCATGGTTTGTCTGTGTCCAACCTGGAAATCTGTGACCATGTGTTTTCTGATCATTTGCCTGTGATGTTTGAAGCTGCCTTTTCCCGCGCTGCAGTTAAATCTGGCGCTCGGAGCCGGCAGATTTTTAACCCTGTCACTGCTAGTCAGTTCTCTTCTGCTTTTAACCAGCTGTGTATCCCCTCTGGCTTAACATCTGCAAACATGGAGGAGCTCAGTCCTTGGTTTCACTCCTCCTGCCGAACCATACTGGACTCTGTGCAGCCCAAAGCTAAACCTGAGCCCTGGCTTGATGCGAGAACTCGCGCAGCTAGGCAGAAATGCCGGAAAGGTGAACGCAGGTGGAAGAAGGACAAGCTGCAGGTTTTCTCTCAAATCCTAATCGACTGTTGGCGCTGCTACCAGAGCACTGTTAAAGAGGCCAGAAGAGAATACCTGGCTAACCTTATCGACTGTAATTGTCACAACCCGCGTGTGTTATTTCAAACCATTGAAACTGTTCTTAACCCCCCCCCTTTCCATTGTTACGCTGATGACAGCCAGATCTATGTGCCACTGAAGAAGAGGGATGCTTTCTCTCTGAAACCACCTCTGTTATGTGTTGAAGACATTAAAGCCTGGATGTCCATGAACTTCTTAAAATGTAATGAAAACAAAACAGAAGTGATGCTGTTCGGTCCCAGTGGCTCTTGTGAACCCCCTCCTGTTGACTTGGGTCCCTTGGAGCACTACAGGAAGCCAACAGTCACAAACTTGGGTTTTAAGATGGACATTGATTTTAAACTGGACCGGCAAATTGGTGCAATAGTGAAGTCCAGCTTTTTTTAATCTTCAGCAGCTGGCAAAGGTTAGCACTTTGAAACAGTAATCCACGCCTTTATTACATCCCGGCTGGATTACTGTAATGCACTTTATCTTGGAGTCAGCCAGTCGTCCCTCGCACGTCTCCAGTTAGTCCAAAATGCTGCCGCTCGCCTCCCAACTGGAACACGTAAAAGGGATCACATTACTCTTTTTTAAGATTCTTTTATTTGTTTTGAAATCTTTAAATGGTCTCGCCCGTCTTACCTCTCTGAGCTGCTCCATCCTTACACTCCTGCCCGGTGCCTCAGGTCAGCTGATCAGCTGCTCCTGGAGGTACCGAGGCCTAAACGGAAGCTCAGAGGGGATAGAGCCTTTTCCGCTGCCGGTCCTAAACTGTGGAATGAGCTCCCATTGCACATTAGACAAGCCCCTTCACTGCCCCTTTTACAACTCCTCTTAAAACCCATCTCTATTCCTTGGCTTTTAACCCAGCATGAGACCCTGTTCCTGTGTCTGTTTGTTGTTGTTTTGATATTGTGTTTGTTTATTGTTGTTTTGATATTGTGTCTGTTTGTTGTTGTTTTGATATTGTGTTTGTTTATTGTTGTTTTGATATTGTGTTTGTTTGTTGTTGTTTTGATATTGTGTTTGTTTATTGTTGTTTTGATATTGTGTTTGTTTGTTGTTGTTTTGATATTGTGTTTGTTTGTTGTTGTTTTGATATTGTGTTTGTTTATTGTTGTTTGTTGTTGTTTTGATATTGTGTTTGTTTGTTGTTGTTTTGATATTGTGTTTGTTTGTTGTTGTTTTGATATTGTGTTTGTTTATTGTTGTTTTGATATTGTGTTTGTTTGTTGTTGTTTTGATATTGTGTTTGTTTGTTGTTGTTTTGATATTGTGTTTGTTTATTGTTGTTTGTTGTTGTTTTGATATTGTGTTTGTTTATTGTTGTTTTGATATTGTGTTTGTTTGTTGTTGTTTTGATATTGTGTTTGTTTATTGTTGTTTTTGATATTGTGTTTGTTTGTTGTTGTTTTGATATTGTGTTTGTTTATTGTTGTTTGTTGTTGTTTTGATATTGTGTCTGTTTGTTGTTGTTTTGATATTGTGTTTGTTTATTGTTGTTTTGATATTGTGTCTGTTTGTTGTTGTTTTGATATTGTGTTTGTTTATTGTTGTTTTGATATTGTGTTTGTTTGTTGTTGTTTTGATATTGTGTTTGTTTATTGTTGTTTTGATATTGTGTTTGTTTGTTGTTGTTTTGATATTGTGTTTGTTTGTTGTTGTTTTGATATTGTGTTTGTTTATTGTTGTTTGTTGTTGTTTTGATATTGTGTTTGTTTATTGTTGTTTTGATATTGTGTTTGTTTGTTGTTGTTTTGATATTGTGTTTGTTTATTGTTGTTTTGATATTGTGTTTGTTTATTGTTGTTTTGATATTGTGTTTGTTTGTTGTTGTTTTGATATTGTGTTTGTTTGTTGTTGTTTTGATATTGTGTCTGTTTATTGTTGTTTTGATATTGTGTTTGTTTATTGTTGTTTTGATATTGTGTTTGTTTGTTGTTGTTTTGATATTGTGTTTGTTTATTGTTGTTTTGATATTGTGTTTGTTTGTTGTTGTTTTGATATTGTGTTTGTTTGTTGTTGTTTTGATATTGTGTTTGTTTGTTGTTGTTTTGATATTGTGTCTGTTTGTTGTTGTTTTGATATTGTGTCTGTTTGTTGTTGTTTTGATATTGTGTTTGTTTATTGTTGTTTTGATATTGTGTTTGTTTGTTGTTGTTTTGATATTGTGTCAAACAGCTGGGCTGTTCTTGAAGGGCTTTATAAATAAAGTTGATTGATTATAAATTATGCAAATTGGGGAATGACGTCATTTAGCTACTTTTAGGACAGCCAATAGCTACTTTCCTCACTATGGAGTTGGCAACACTGCACTCTCATTGGGCCGGCGTCCCTCAACCAGGAAGTAATGTAATCACACAGAACCAGCCGAAGTTACAGAATGCAGACTACCATGCAGGTGCATAGTTCAAGGACACACGTTTATTTCAGAATGTTTTAAACATGATAATTGACTTCTATCATGTTTAAGTAGACTTTCTTCTCGAGATATTATGAAAGGGGGCGGCCACATTGACCAACCGCCACTGATAGTGACCCTTGTGGCAGAACGGGAGTAAAAGTACCTTGGATTACTACACCTTGTTCCACCACCTCACCATTCATTCGGGAGGCAGACCTCACGCTGCAGTACCCCAGCTTCCTCCACTGAGCTCTACTGCCGGGTTCAGTTAGATAGCATGACTCCGAGTCAGCTTCTCAACACACCAACACCCGTATAAAGAAAAACCAAACCACACCTTAAAGCAAAGATCAATAAACACATAAACGGAGAAAAACTGAAGTTTGAAAACTCACGTTTGCAAATAAACAAACAATTCCACGCTCTCAGCTCCACACACACTCCGCCATTCTCTGAGAGAGAGAGAGAGAGAGAGGACCCATTCCAAACCACACGCTACCCCCTCCCACTCCGTGATGTACTGAACTGTAGTCTCACTCGCAGCTGAACGAGGGGGGGTGTAGATACAGCAGCTTTGCCACCCCCCCTGGCAGAAACAGGAAATGCAGTAACTTTGTTTTAAAAATGTTGTCCAATCAGCATCTCTGGGGCAAAAAATCAAATAATAACTCAAATAAAACTCCTAAAATATTGATCATAAACGTCTTTTTGAAAATGTAGATCTGATGTTTGTAAGCTGCTTAGTTTTTGAGACGGTCTGTAAATAAACACAACTTTATAATAAAATGCTCACATAGCTTTATAGACTCCGGATATGATCCTGAGTTCAAGACAAGCAACAGGAGGGAACCAAGATATGAAATATTATCCTGCTCAGTGTACAGTGAGATATGAATCTGATCAGTGAGATATGAAT
Source organism: Eleginops maclovinus (assembly GCF_036324505.1). Classification (NCBI taxonomy): domain Eukaryota; kingdom Metazoa; phylum Chordata; class Actinopteri; order Perciformes; family Eleginopidae; genus Eleginops; species Eleginops maclovinus. The sequence continues at coordinate 24,848,546 of NC_086364.1, forward strand.
CTGATCAGTCTACAGTGAGATATGAATCTGATCAGTGTACAGTGAGATATGAATCTGATCAGTGAGATATGAATCTGATCAGTGTACAGTGAGATATGAATCTGATCAGTGAGATATGAATCTGATCAGTGAGATATGAATCTGATCAGTGTACAGTGAGATATGAATCTGATCAGTGAGATATGAATCTGATCAGTGAGATATGAATCTGATCAGTGTACAGTGAGATATGAATCTGATCAGTGAGATATGAATCTGATCAGTGAGATATGAATCTGATCAGTCTACAGTGAGATATGAATCTGATCAGTGAGATATGAATCTGATCAGTCTACAGTGAGATATGAATCTGATCAGTGTACAGTGAGATATGAATCTGATCAGTGTACAGTGAGATATGAATCTGATCAGTCTACAGTGAGATATGAATCTGATCAGTGAGATATGAATCTGATCAGTCTACAGTGAGATATGAATCTGATCAGTGTACAGTGAGATATGAATCTGATCAGTCTACAGTGAGATATGAATCTGATCAGTCTACAGTGAGATATGAATCTGATCAGTGAGATATGAATCTGATCAGTGAGATATGAATCTGATCAGTGAGATATGAATCTGATCAGTGTACAGTGAGATATGAATCTGATCAGTCTACAGTGAATATTTGAAGTGTTTGCATAAAGGTATTTCAGGACGGACTCACAGCGGGGGTCCAGTCAGGTATGGCATACTCGCCGTTGGAGGGCTTGATAGCCCCCGCCCCCACACTTGTTGTGGATTCTGAGACACAGTAGTGTAGTGCAGAATGGATGACACAGTCATTATGTCACAGTGAGTAAAGAGGCACTTCCTGTCTGAGTTTTCCTGAAGCAGAAACCGATCGGTCGTGGTTTCCTTCATCTTTTCAGAATAAACTACAGCTCGCTGTAATGGGTGGGGGGGGAACCGCTTCCTGAAGACACAAACTAACACTGAAACTCTGAACACACACACACACACACACACTTTTTACACTATATACTATATTTATAGACATTATATCTATACATATCTACATTATACATATCTACATTATACATATCTACATTATACATATCTACATTATGAATATCTACATTATACATATCTACATTATACATATCTACATTATGAATATCTACATTATGAATATCTACATTATACATATCTACATTATGCATATCTACATTATACATATCTACATTATGAATATCTACATTATACATATCTACATTATACATATCTACATTATACATATCTACATTATGAATATCTACATTATACATATCTACATTATACATATCTACATTATGAATATCTACATTATACATATCTACATTATACATATCTACATTATACATATCTACATTATACATATCTACATTATACATATCTACATTATACATATCTACATTATACATATCTACATTATGAATATCTACATTATACATTTCTACATTATACATATCTACATTATGAATATCTACATTATACATATCTACATTATACATTTCTACATTATGAATATCTACATTATACATTTCTACATTATGAATATCTACATTATACATATCTACATTATACATTTCTACATTATGAATATCTACATTATACATATCTACATTATGAATATCTACATTATACATATCTACATTATACATATCTACATTATACATATCTACATTATGAATATCTACATTATACATATCTACATTATACATATCTACATTATACATATCTACATTATGAATATCTACATTATACATATCTACATTATACATATCTACATTATACATATCTACATTATACATATCTACATTATACATATCTACATTATACATATCTACATTATACATATCTACATTATACATTTCTACATTATGAATATCTACATTATACATATCTACATTATACATTTCTACATTATGAATATCTACATTATACATATCTACATTATACATATCTACATTATGAATATCTACATTATACATTTCTACATTATACATATCTACATTATGAATATCTACATTATACATATCTACATTATACATTTCTACATTATGAATATCTACATTATACATATCTACATTATACATATCTACATTATACATATCTACATTATACATATCTACATTATGAATATCTACATTATACATTTCTACATTATACATATCTACATTATGAATATCTACATTATACATATCTACATTATACATTTCTACATTATGAATATCTACATTATACATATCTACATTATACATTTCTACATTATGAATATCTACATTATACATATCTACATTATGAATATCTACATTATACATTTCTACATTATGAATATCTACATTATACATATCTACATTATACATATCTACATTATACATTTCTACATTATACATATCTACATTATACATTTCTACATTATACATATCTACATTATACATTTCTACATTATACATATCTACATTATACATTTCTACATTATGAATATCTACATTATACATTTCTACATTATACATATCTACATTATGCATATCTACATTATACATATCTACATTATACATATCTACATTATACATATCTACATTATGAATATCTACATGATACATATCTACATTATGAATATCTACATGATACATATCTACATTATACATATCTACATGATACATTTCTACATGATACATATCTACATGATACATATCTACATGATACATTTCTACATTATGAATATCTACATGATACATATCTACATGATACATATCTACATTATGAATATCTACATGATACATATCTACATGATACATATCTACATGATACATATCTACATGATACATATCTACATGATACATATCTACATTCTACATATCTACATTCTACATATCTACATTCTACATATCTACATTATGAATATCTACATTATGAATATCTACATTATGAATATCTACATTATACATATCTACATGATACATATCTACATTATGAATATCTACATGATACATATCTACATTATACATATCTACATTATACATATCTACATTATGAATATCTACATTATGAATATCTACATTATGAATATCTACATTATGAATATCTACATTATACATATCTACATTATACATATCTACATTATACATATCTACATTATGAATATCTACATTATGAATATCTACATGATACATATCTACATTATACATATCTACATTATACATATCTACATTATGAATATCTACATTATGAATATCTACATTATGAATATCTACATTATACATATCTACATGATACATATCTACATTATACATATCTACATTATACATATCTACATTATGAATATCTACATTATGAATATCTACATTATGAATATCTACATTCTACATTTCTACATTATGAATATCTACATTATGAATATCTACATTATACATATCTACATTATGAATATCTACATTATACATATCTACATTATACATATCTACATTATGAATATCTACATTATACATATCTACATTATACATATCTACATTATACATATCTACATTATGAATATCTACATTATACATATCTACATTATACATATCTACATTATGAATATCTACATTATACATATCTACATTATGCATTTCTACATTATACATATCTACATTATACATATCTACATTATGAATATCTACATTATACATATCTACATTATACATATCTACATTATGAAAGACATGTCCTCTGAATAAATCACAGAAACAGAAAGACACAAATATCAACATCAGTTTATTAAACGATAACATGTTAATATCACAGTATGATATGTTCCGTATTATCACATATAGAGAAGGGTGAGAGGGTGAGGAGGTGAGAGGGTGAGAGGGTGAAGCATCGCAGCAGGGCTGAGGGGGGAGGGAAATTTCCGACTTTCTCAGAATTTTTGATTTTGTTCTGACGACATTTGAGTTTCAGTTTCTGTCCAGCTGTAGTGTTATTTAAACCTCCAGCTCCAGATCCTTCAGAACCACAACCAGCTCCAGATCCTTCAGAACCACAACCAGCTCCAGATCCTTCAGAACCACAACCAGCTCCAGATCCTTCAGAACCACAATCAGCTCCAGATCCTTCAGGACCACAACCAGCTCCAGATCCTTCAGAACCACAATCAGCTCCAGATCCTTCAGGACCACAACCAGCTCCAGATCCTTCAGAACCACAATCAGCTCCAGATCCTTCAGGACCACAACCAGCTCCAGCTCCTTCAGAACCACAATCAGCTCCAGATCCTTCAGGACCATAACCAGCTCCAGCTCCTTCAGAACCACAACCAGCTCCAGTTTCTCTACGACCAGAGCCTGCCAAACCAGACCACCCTGAACCAGATCAGATCCAGGAGAACTGCGGCCTCACAGTGAGTTATTTTTTAATAAGAACCCGGTCTCAGGGTGTGATTCATATAAAGCATGAATACAGATATAAAACAGAAATGACTGAATGTTGTTGTTGTTGTTGTTATTTATTATTATTGTTATTTATTATTATTGTTATTATTATTGTTGTTATTGTCATTATTATTAAGGTAGAAGTACATGAATCACACAGGTATTAAAAGATGGGTCCTGCAGATCTGATCCAGTTCCTCAGGGGGACTCGGAGCTCTGTCTGATGGACGCACTTTAAATACATCTTGGTGCTGATACTTTGATACTTTGATACTTTGATACTTTGATACTTTGATACTTTGATACTTTGACTGGAGTCAGATTTAGAAATCAGGATTTGACTTGTATTGAAGTACTTTAAGATTGTAGTATTTGTACTGTTACTGAAGGATCTGAGTACTTGTTCCAACACTGGTAGTGCTTCAGCATACTCAGAGTATTTCCTCATATAAAACGTCGTACTGACCTTAATGAGCTTTCCGTCACATTTCCCTCCCGGTGAGCTTCTGGTTTATCGTAACGACGGCAGGTTTTCCAGGCGTCTGCGTCTCGGCGTTTCTGACCACCGAGACGCAGACGGAAAGACAAGTCAGCGTTTCAGAGTGACTCACTCAGCTCTCAGGGGAAACTGTTTATATTTATTAATATCACAGTAATCCTGTTTCCTGTGAAATGAAACCCAGGGGAAACCTGCTGAACACGCTGACTCAGAAGAAAGCCACGAGCATTACCTGACAGATATGTAAACATCGAAAGGCCTTCCCAACAGCCGAGGCGCTCCTCAGGGCTGCGCTGCAGGACCTCCTATTATTATATCTGTATCGCCAACACCTTTTAGTGTGTGTAACGGGCTCTGACTGTAGAGGGATATAGACCTTATCCTTTATGAACATCATTTATGGTGTTTCATATCTTCTGCTGTTAGACCGACTGTAGCACACACGATCAGACTATAGTCATAATAAACAGAATCTATTAGCGGCTCATTTAGAGAGTCCTGGACCTGCAGAGACCTGTATCTCACCTGAGGGTGGCGGGGGGGGGGGGGGTTTATGACTCACTCAGGTACAGGGCCTCTTGTTGGGCTGTTCAGCCAGCCAATCAGCTGCTCTGTGTCCTAGATCACCTGAACTCACCTGGAGCTGCCAACTCACTTCACATCAGGACCAGAACCAGAACCACAATTGATCCACAGGTTCAATGAAAACACCTTAACACTATAACTGCTCTCTGTTCCAGAACCATCAGCACCATCAGAAGAAAAACCATTAGGACCATCAGGACCATTGGAACCATCAGAACCATCAGGACCATCAGGACCATTGGAACCATCGGAATCATCAGAACCATCAGAACTCAAAGCATCATGCTGGTCTCCCTTCTGCTCATCCTCCTGCAGGTCTGCAGTCAGCTGTTGACGGCGGTTGCCATGCCGACCTGTCTGCTGAATGGTCATGTGGTCCAATCAGCTCATCACATGCTGAGAGACCTGGTGATTATTATTCTTATAACCAGGGGTTAGCTTAGCATAACAAGTGGTTAGCTCTGCATGACTTGTTGCTGATAGGATTTTTTCCTGCAGGGGGGGCCGTTTCCTGTTTCCTGTTGGCCGGTCAACGTCAACATCTCCTTCCCAAGCTCTGCCCTCACTGCTGCCTCAGAAAATCACCTTCAGGTAATATTCTGGCCAATCACAGAGCTGCCCCCATGTCCAAACAGTTTGTTACAGAAGACTGACCTCTGATTGGTTCCCTGCAGTGCCGCAAAGCATTGAGGGTGGTGTATGAGTCTCTGCAGGAGGCGGGGCTTATATTCGAGGAGGATTTACCGGCAGGACTCACCTGGGGGGAGGAGAAGTTACAGAGGTTCCAACACCTGCAGTTCAGACTGATGGAGGAGGGGGAGTGTGTGAGTACCCGTCTGTCTGTCTATCACCTGTCTGTCTGTCTATCACCTGTCTGTCTTTCTGTCTGTCTGTCTATCACCTGTCTGTCTGTCTGTCTGTCTGTCTGTCACCTGTCTGTCACCTGTCTGTCTGTCTGTCTATCACCTGTCTGTCTGTCTGTCTGTCTATCTGTCTTACTATCACCTGTCTGTCTGTCTGTCTGTCTATCACCTGTCTGTCTGTCTCTACTCATCTGTCTATCGCGTGTCTCTCTGTCTGTCTCTGACCTGTCTGTCTCTCTGCAGTTGTCAGGTGTCGATGGTTCAGTCGCTTTATCTGCTTACTTCAGTAACGTGACGGCAGTTCTGGAGCAGCAGGTAAGCCCTTCATTATTTATGAGTATGTATAATTATAATATACAACATATATAAAGTATATATAAAGTATATATAAGTATATATAAAGTATATATACTTATATATACTTTATATACACTTTATATACTATATATACACTTTATATACTATATATACACTTTATATACTATATATACACTTTATATACTTTATATACACTTTATATACTATATATACTATATAAAGTGTATATAAGTATATATACTTTATATATAAGTATATATAAAGTATATATACTTATATATACTTTATATATAAGTATATATACTTATATATACTTATATATAAAGTATATATAAAGTATATATACTTTATATATACTTTATATACTATATATACACTTTATATACTTATATATACTTTATATATAAGTATATAAAGTATATATAAGTATATAAAGTGTATATAGTGTATATATAAAGTATATAAAGTGTATATAGTGTATATATAAAGTATATAAAGTGTATATAGTGTATATATAAAGTATAAAAAGTGTATATATAGTATATAAAGTGTATATATAGTATATAAAGTGTATATATAGTATATAAAGTGTATATATAGTATATAAAGTATATAAAGTGTATATATAGTATATAAAGTATATAAAGTGTATATAAAGTATATAAAGTGTATATATAGTATATAAAGTGTATATATAGTATATAAAGTGTATATATAGTATATAAAGTATATAAAGTGTATATATAGTATATAAAGTATATAAAGTGTATATATAGTATATAAAGTGTATATATAGTATATAAAGTGTATATAAAGTATATAAAGTATTTATACTTTATATATACTTTATATACTATATATACACTTTATATACTTATATATACTTTATATTAAGTATATAAAGTATATATAAGTATATAAGTGTATATAGTGTAATATAAAGTATATAAAGTGTATAGTATATAAGTATATAAAGTGTATATATAGTATATAAAGTGTATATAAAGTATATAAAGTGTATATATAGTATATAAAGTGTATATATAGTATATAAAGTATACACTCACAGCATCTTGATGTGTTTCCTGTACAGGGCAGCGCAGCCTGTGGTTGGGAGGCTCTGAGGAGGGATCTGCTATGGATCCTAAAGTCCGCCCTTCATCAGCACCACAACTGCTTCACCTGGGGACAAAAACCCCGCCCACCTCGGGATGAGGCCCCCCGTCCACTCTGACTACACACCTGATTAACAATATTTATTACTTGATCTATTTATTACAAATATTTATTGAACATTTTGATACTCTCTCTACCTATTTATGTTGTTTCCAAAAGAATCTTTATTCATTAAAAAATGTTTGAAGAAACTCTTCGTATTTTATTCTACACACACACACACACACACACACACACACACACACACCACACACACACCCACACACACACACACACACACACACACAGACAGACAGACAGACAGACAGACAGACAGACAGACAGACAGACAGACAGACAGACACACACACAGACAGACAGACAGACAGACAGACAGACAGACGTTGTACACACCCACACACAGACAGACAGACAGACAGACAGACAGACGTGTACACACACACAGACAGACAGACAGACAGACAGACAGACAGACAGACAGACAGACAGACAGACAGACAGACAGGACAGACCACACAGACACACAGACAGACAGACAGACAGACAGACAGACAGACAGACAGGACAGACAGACAGACAGACAGACACACAGACAGACAGACAGACAGACAGACACGTACACACACACACACACACACACACACACACACACACACACAGACAGACACACAGTAAACATGCTGACTCAGCGCGGGTGTGACTCACTAAGGGTTCTGCCTGCAGAAACACTGACGGAGGGTTCCTAATAAAGACCTGTGTTCAGGGTCCGCTCCTCACAAACATGATAATAATAACTCACTTTTACATTGCGCTTTATTCGGTCCTCAAAGACGCATTACTCAGAACTAGGCGAACAGATCATTTATTAATAATACTAGGGTTCAAAACAACAACGGAGGTTAAAACAAGAAGAAGGTGGGAGAGGAGGGGAAGGCTAGTGCAAAAAGGTGTGATTTTAGTGCAGATTTGAAAGAAGAGAGGGTTGGGGAGACTTTGTGGTGGGAGGGAAGCGAATTCCATAGGGAGGGTGCAGCAACTGAGAAGGCCCGATCACCCCAGGTCCGGCGCTTTGTCCGGAGGAATTGCAGTAGGTTGGCAGAGACGGACCTGAGGGATCGGGAGGGGGCATGGTGATGGAGGAGGTCAGCAAGGTAAGGGGGGACCTTGTAGGTGGTGAGTAAGACTTTAAAGTTGATTCAGTGTTTTATTGGAAGCCAGTGAAGTTCACGGAGGACAGGTGTGATGTGTTCTCTGGAGCGGGTAGCGGTGAGGAGGCGTGCAGCAGAGTATCACACTGAGCCACATGATGCGGCAACAGGTAAAACCCATAAGACAAACAGAAAGCTAGCACAAGACCTCACCTTCATCAGGACACGTGACAGAACCTCACCTTCATCAGGACACGTGACAGAACCTCACCTTCATCAGGACACGTGACAGAACCACACCTTCATCAAGACACCTGATAGAACCTCACCTTCATCAAGACACGTGACAGAACCTCACCTTCATCAAGACACGTGACAGAACCTCACCTTCATCAGGACACGTGACAGAACCTCACCTTCATCAAGACACGTGACAGAACCTCACCTTCATCAGGACACGTGACAGAACCTCACCTTCATCAGGACACGTGACAGAACCTCACCTTCATCAAGACACGTGACAGAACCTCACCTTCATCAAGACACGTGATAGAACCTCACCTTCATCAAGACACGTGACAGAACCTCACCTTCATCAAGACACGTGAAGAACCTCACCTTCATCAGGACACGTGATAGAACCTCACCTTCATCAGGACACGTGACAGAACCTCACCTTCATCAAGACACGTGACAGAACCTCACCTTCATCAAGACACCTGATAGAACCTCACCTTCATCAAGACACGTGATAGAACCTCACCTTCATCAAGGACACGTGACAGAACCTCACCTTCATCAAGACACGTGATAGAACCTCACCTTCATCAGGACACGTGATAGAACCTCACCTTCATCAAGACACGTGACAGAACCTCACCTTCATCAAGACACGTGATAGAACCTCACCTTCATCAGGACACGTGACAGAACCTCACCTTCATCAGGACACGTGATAGAACCTCACCTTCATCAGGACACGTGATAGAACCTCACCTTCATCAAGACACGTGATAGAACCTCACCTTCATCAAGACACGTGATAGAACCTCACCTTCATCAAGACACGTGATAGAACCTCACCTTCATCAAGACACGTGATAGAACCTCACCTTCCTCAGGACACGTGACAGAACCTCACCTTCATCAGGACACGTGATAGAACCTCACCTTCATCAAGACACGTGACAGAACCTCACCTTCATCAAGACACGTGATAGAACATCTCCATCATCAGGACACGTGATAGAACATCTCCATCATCAGGACACGTGATAGAACATCTCCATCATCAGACACGTGATAGAAACATCTCCATCATTAGGACTATGTGATAGAACATCTCCATCATTAGGACACATGATAGAACATCTCCATCATCAGGACACGTGATAGAACATCTCCATCATCAGGACACATGATAGAACATCTCCATCATTAGGACATGTGATAGAACATCTCCATCATCAGGACACGTGATAGACATCTCCATCATCAGGACAACGTGATAGAACATCTCCATCATCAGGACACGTGATAGAACATCTCCTTCATCAGGACACGTGATAGAACATCTCCATCATTAGGACACGTGATAGAACATCTCCATCATCAGGACACATGATAGAACATCTCCATCATCAGGACACGTGATAGAACATCTCCATCATCAGGACACTGATAGAACATCTCCATCATTAGGACATGTGATAGAACATCTCCATCATCAGGACACGTGATAGAACATCTCCATCATCAGGACACGTGATAGAACATCTCCATCATCAGGACACGTGATAGAACATCTCCATCATCAGGACACGTGATAGAACATCTCCATCATCAGGACACGTGATAGAACATCTCCATCATTAGGACACATGATAGAACATCTCCATCATCAGGACACATGATAGAACATCTCCATCATCAGGACACGTGATAGAACATCTCCATCATCAGGACACATGATAGAACATCTCCATCATCAGGACACGTGATAGAACATCTCCATCATCAGGACACGTGATAGAACATCTCCATCATCAGGACACGTGATAGAACATCTCCATCATCAGGACACGTGATAGAACATCTCCATCATCAGGACACGTGATAGAACATCTCCATCATCAGGACACATGATAGAACATCTCCATCATAGGACACGTGATAGAACATCTCCATCAACAGGACACGTGATAGAACATCTCCATCATCAGGACACGTGATAGAACATCTCCATCATCAGGACACGTGATAGAACATCTCCCATCATTAGGACACCGTGATAGAACATCTCCATCATTAGGACACATGATAGAACATCTCCATCATCAGGCAACGTGATAGAACCTCTCCATCACTCAGGACACATGAGTAGAACATCTCCATCATTAGGACATGTGATAGAACATCTCCATCATCAGGACACTGTGATAGAACATCTCCATCATCAGGACACGTGATAGAACATCTCCATCATCAGGACACGTGTTAGAACATCTCCATCATCAGACACGTGATAGAACATCTCCATCATAGGACACAGTGATAGAACATCTCCATCCTCAGGACACGTGATAGAACATCTCCATCATTAGGACACCTGATAGAACATCTCCATCATCAGGACACATGATAGAACATCTCCATCATCAGGACACGTGATAGAACATCTCCATCATCAGGACACGTGATAGAACATCTCCATCATCAGGACACATGATAGAACATCTCCATCATTAGGACATGTGATAGAACATCTCCATCATCAGGACACGTGATAGAACATTCCATCATCAGGACACGTGATAGAAACATCTCCATCATCAGGACACATGATAGAACATCTCCCATCATCAGGACACGTGATAGAACATCTCCATCATCAGGACACGTGATAGAACATCTCCATCATCAGGACACGTGATAGAACATCTCCATCATTAGGACACATGATAGAACATCTCCCTTCATTAGGACACATGATAGAACATCTCCATCATTAGGACACGTGATAGAACATCTCCATCATCAGGACACGTGATAGAACATCTCCATCATCAGGACACATGATAGAACATCTCCATCATCAGGACACATGATAGAACATCTCCATCATCAGGACACGTGATAGAACATCTCCATCATCAGGACACGTGATAGAACATCTCCATCATTAGGACACATGATAGAACATCTCCATCATTAGGACACGTGATAGAACATCTCCATCATCAGGACACGTGATAGAACATCTCCATCATTAGGACATGATAGAACATCTCCATCATTAGGACACGTGATAGAACATCTCCATCATTAGGACACGTGATAGAACATCTCCATCATCAGGACACGTCCGATTATTTTTTAATTATCAATTCTTCTTAAGAATTTTGCTTTTTTTCCCTCCAAATTCCGACTTTAAAAAATGTCCCACTATTTTCTAATTATTTTAATTCCCAAAAATATGAATTTGGAAAATATATTTTCCAAATTCATATTTTTGGGAATTTCCTATTTCTTCAAAATTATCAACTTTTTCCTAAAAGATCCAACTTTTTCAGATTTCTGGAATTCTTTATTAGACGTTTACTTTTAAAAATGTCCAATTCTACTTTTCCCAAATGATCACATCTTCCTAAAAATTCTGAATTTTTAAAAGTATACATTTAGAAAAAAAATCTGAAATTTGAAAGAAAAGTCCCATCTTTTCGTGAAAAATTGTTAACATTGAAGAAATATTCGGAATAGTATGTTCATGAATATCGCCAGTATCAATAATGTATCTCACAAAGGCAAGATCAAGCTGGAGTGAAAAGGATCAACAATGTCTGTTCCCATCTTCTCTGTTCTGCCACAAACCGTGTCTTTTAACAAAGGCACAGTTTCTAACTTATCCACTGCGTTTTTAAAAGGTCTTCAGCTTTGAGTAAAGACCCCGCATCAAGGTTTCAAGTTTCAAGGTTTTATTTGTCATATGCACAGCAGATACAGCGTATATGTTGGCAATGAAAATCTTATGTCGCGTGCTCCTCCAACAACTCAACATGCATGGTGCAAATAAGATAATAAAATAGTGCAAAAAGAGAGAAGAATATTTACAATAACAACAATAAAGTTTGGGGAAAAGTGAAAAAATTTTAAAAGGGGGGGGAAATCCCATTGAAAAGTTTTTTTACAAAATTGTGGAATGGGGAAAGGAAAGGAAAATTGAAATATTTAGGGAAAAGATTTGAAAGGCAGATGGGGTTAATATATATGTATGTTTTTAAAAATAAACAGATATGATTAACATTCACGAGGGTCAGGATTTCAGAAAGTTTTTTCCCTGGGGAAAAAAAACCCTGTCTCTGATTTGGTGGTCTTGGGCCCGGATGCGGGGGGAAACCTTTCTGCCAGACGGCAGCAGACAGAACAGATTTTGCGGGGGGGTGGGGGGCCCTTTTTAAAAACCTCCCGGCCTTCTTCCTAAAACCGCGGGTTTTGTAGAGGTCCTCCAGGGATGGCAGCCCCGCCCCGGTGATGGGGAAAAGCATTTTTCCCACCCCCCTTTTGTAGGTTTTAAACGGTTGGGGGCGGTCCCAACTCCCTTAACCGGGCGGTGATGAGCCAGCCCGGGTCCCCTTCGATGGTCCCCCTGTAAAAGTTGCGGGAGTATCCGGAGCCCCATTAAAAACTTCCGCGCCGGGGGGGGAAGAAGGGGCCCCCGTCGACCCGTTTTGGGATATCCCCCGGGGTGTATGTGTCCAGTCGGGGTCCCATGATGTTTCCCCCGGGGGAAACCCTTGAAGCTGCTGACTCTTCCACAGGGGGTCCCGTCGATGGTGATGGGGGGGTTCCCTCTCTCTCCCTCTTCCTGAAAGCCCCAAAAATCAGCTCCTTTTTTTTTGCGACGTTGAGATGGGGGTTTGTTTGTCCTGGCCCCCAAGATGTCGGGGCCCTTCTGACCCCCTTTCTCTGTACCCCGCTCGTCGCCGCCCTTGTAAACGGGCCCCGATGACGGCCCCGTGTCGTCAGAAAACTTGATGATGGTTTTTGGACCCTTTGTTTTGGCCCCCGCAGTGGCTTGAACAGGGAGAAAGGAGAGGGCTGAGCACAAAAACCCCTGAGGGGTCCGGTTTTGGGGGAAAATTTATTTTTTTGTAAATTTTCCCCCATCCCATGCCGGGGTTTTTGGTCGGGAAAGCCCCAGCCAACCCAAAACCGTTTTTTGGGCCCAAGGCCCCTGATTTAATGAGATTGGAGGCACAAGGGGTTTTGAATGGGAATTGTAGTCAAAACAGCTTCTACAAAGTTTTCCTCTGGTCCCGGGGGGAAGGGAGAGGGTTTGGGGGTGGAGGGGGGGAAGAGGGCCAAAAAAACCGGGGGCTTGTTTTCTTTCATTTTTTAGGGGCCAAACCCGGGGGGGGGGGGGGGGGGGGGATCAGGGGGGGAGGAGGTGATAAAAGTTTTGACTAACCGCTCAAAGCACTTCATGATGATGGAGGTGAGTGCAACTGGGCGGTAGTCATTGAGGCAGATGGGTTTTGTCTTTTTGGGACAGGGACAATGATGGACTTTTTAAAACATGTGGGGACTACAGACTGGAGCAGTGACCTAATTGAAAATGTCTGTGAACACATCTGCCAGCTGAACTGCACACACCTTGAGAGCACGGCCAGGGATGCCATCAGGTCCTGGAGCCCTGTGTGTGTTGATCCTTTTCAGAGATCTACACACATCTGCACTGGTTAAAACCAGTGAGCAGGGATCCTGGGCCTTCTGTGCCTCCACAGCCGGGGCTTCTCAAAGCGTGCATAAAATGTGTTCAGTTCATCTGGGAGAGATGCAGACACTTCCTCAGCACCACTCGTTGTCCTTTTGTAGTCTGTTATTGTTTTTAGTCCAGACCACATATTTCTGGCGTTGGAGCCCTTGTAGTTCGACTCCACCTTGTCCCTGTATTGTCTTTTCGCACTGCTAATAGCTCTCCGGAGTGCATACCTGGAATTCCTGTACTCATCCAAATCACCGCCGCTGTGCGCGATGGCCCGTGCTTTAAGTTTAGCTCGGACCTCGCCGTTTATCCAGGGCTTCTCATTTGGGAATGTCCGTACAGTAATCCGCGGCACGACGTCATCGATGCATTTGCCGATGTAGCAAATGACCGCGTCAGTGTGTGTGTTTATATCGTCCTCCTCAAACACAACACCACTCCGTGATGCCAAAGCAGTGGCGGAGAGCAGAGTCAGACTGCTCGGACCACGCTGCACTGTCTTGTCACAGGTCGGTCCCTCTTCAGTCTCTGCCGGTAAACGGGGAGCAGAAGAAGAGATATGTGGTCTGACTTGCCGAAGGGGGGGCGGGGGAGGGCTTTATATCCATGCCGGAAAGGAGCTGTAAAACATGGTCCAGTGTATTTCCACCGCGCGTGGGGCAGCTGACGTGCTGATAGTATTTCGGCAGGAC
This sequence comes from Eleginops maclovinus, assembly GCF_036324505.1. Taxonomy (NCBI): domain Eukaryota; kingdom Metazoa; phylum Chordata; class Actinopteri; order Perciformes; family Eleginopidae; genus Eleginops; species Eleginops maclovinus. The sequence continues at coordinate 24,864,024 of NC_086364.1, forward strand.
TTTCTTCATGTTGGCTCTGTTAAAATCCCCGGCCACAATAAATGCGGCCTCTGGCCGAGAAGTCTCTGTCCTGTCGATAATCCATACAGCTCCTCCAGCGCTGTGTTGTTGTCAGCAGTGCGGCGGAACATACACTGCTGTTAGAACAACAGATGTGAACTCCCTCGGCAGATAAAAAGGCCGGCATCCGATCATGATGTGCTCTAGGCTGGGAGAACAGTCCGAAGAAATGACCTCCACATCTGAGCACCACTTGTTGTTCATCATGAAGCACACACCTCCTCCCTTGCTCTTCCCTGAGTTTATTGTCCGGGTCCTGGCGATGAATGGAGAATCCGTGTGGAGCAATGGCGGCGTCCGGTATCGTGGGGTCGAGCCAAGTCTCCGTGAAAACCAAAACATTACAGGTCTTAATGTCCCGTTGAAATGCCACCCTGCTACGGAGTTCGTCCAGCTTATTATCCAGGGATTGGACATTTGCCAGAAGTAAACTCGGTAGAGGAGGCCTGTTTTCACGTTTCCTCAGCCTGACCAGGACCCCGGCCCGGGAACCTCGTGGTCTCTTCCTCCTGCGCTCCACAGGTAGAGCTCCAGCAGGTAAACACGGAGACTCTCATTGTTTGCAGGTCGTCGTGGATTATTGCTGTCCACCAGCGACCTGATGTGTAAAAGTTGTTCTCTATCATATTGGATGATAGGGCTCGCTTGGGCGGTTTGCATGTTGCAAAAAAAAGTTAAAAACAACAAAGTAAAACAATAAAAACACTAAGAAGTGGAGTTGTTGAGGAGCTCGAGACACGGCAGCCATCCTCGGCGCCATCTTGCTCACCTCAGGCACCTCGAGTGCTTTGGCTGATGTTGTGGAGACTTTTCGGATTGTTTCTTGGGATGATCTGAGGTCCTAAAGTTTTCTTTTAAAAAACTCTCGCGGCTTACCAACATGACATCGATGTTTTGTGCCGAGATGTTGTTGGAGGTGCGCTGGCTTCATGGAACTAGTTGCTGATTTCTCCTCGTAGAAAAAGGCCAGTGCCTTGAGAGGGTTGAAGCTGGTTGAGGTTAATCCCACTAAAACATATTCTTCCGATACTGACTGTGTTTTGTTGGCTCTGTTTTCACTTTCTTTTCAACTTCTTTCTCCGTGTCTTCAGTTGTATCGCTGCTACGTTTTTCAACCACAAACCCATTTTCAAAGCTGGTTCCCCGCTCCGAAATGAACGGGATTGCGCAGCCTAACCGTATGTTGTTGGCACACTTTACGGCAGAAACGATTCCATTAAAAACTGAAATATTGAATATGAATTGTTTGATTTTTTATTGACTTCACTATAGTATCATTATTTCAGGAAAATTATAAGGGTGTTCAATACTGTGCTCTTAACGAATGAAATACATTTCATCTTTTTATACATTTTAATCAAAAATGACCCAGAGCACAAAATGACGCAACAACCACCCCTCCTCGCACGCACACACAAGCAATCGTCAACACAACAAGACATCAAAAAACAGAAACAGAAAACTAACAGGCTGCTCCTCACAGATGTTGGGGAACTTCACCTTTTAGTCAGAGAGACAGGCAGCACCATGAGGAGGCAGCAGGAGGCTCCTGAGCTCACTTTGAACCATGTTCTGGAGGGTAAAGACCAGGAGGACAATACTGGAAATAACCAGGAGGAAGAATCATGACTGTTATCCTCGTTCATAAAGCGTGGAGCATCATAAACATGTAGGATAGTGATAGTGCAGTCTCAAAGCACCACAGTCTCTTTTCCTAAGTCCTTTTTGAATTCTCCTATCCACTAACCCTAAACCTTGTGACCATTCACGCAGAGTTCAAGCAATAGAGCATAGGAGAAGACAATAGGAGCTGATTTTTGGACAATTCAACCGCAACCACTTTTTGGCTGAGAATGGTGACATCAGAGAGAGACTTTGATTGGACATATTGTGGAAATCCGCTAACATGCTGATACAGGCTAATCATTTATGCATGTATACAATTAGCCTGCATTAGCATGGTTTCATTAGCATGGTTTCATTAGCATGGTTTCCTTAGCATGGTTTGTATTAGCATGGTTTCATTAGCATGGTTTGTATTAGCATGGTTTCATTAGCATGGTTTGTATTAGCATGGTTTCATTAGCATGGTTTGTATTAGCATGGTTTCATTAGCAGGGTTTGTATTAGCATGGTTTCATTAGCATGGTTTGTATTAGCATGGTTTCATAAGCAAGGTTTGTATTAGCATGGTTTCATTAGCATGGTTTCATTAGCATGGTTTGTATTAGCATGGTTTCATGAGCATGGTTTCATTAGCATGGTTTCATTAGCATGGTTTCATTAACATGGTTTCATTAACATGGTTTGTATTAGCATGGTTTCATTAGCATGGTTCCATTAGCATGGTTCCATTAGCATGGTTCCATTAGCATGGTTTCATTAGCATGGTTTCATTAGCATGGTTCCATTAGCATGGTTCCATTAGCATGGTTTCATTAACATGGTTTCATTAGCATGGTTTCATTAGCATGGTTTCATTAGCATGGTTCCATTAGCATGGTTCCATTAGCATGGTTTCATTAACATGGTTTCATTAGCATGGTTTCATTAGCATGGTTTCATTAGCATGGTTTCATTAGCATGGTTCCATTAGCATGGTTCCATTAGCATGGTTTCATTAACATGGTTTCATTAACATGGTTTGTATTAGCATGGTTTCATTAGCATGGTTCCATTAGCATGGTTCCATTAGCATGGTTTCATTAACATGGTTTGTATTAGCATGGTTTCATTAGCATGGTTCCATTAGCATGGTTCCATTAGCATGGTTTCATTAGCATGGTTTCATTAGCATGGTTTCATTAGCATGGTTCCATTAGCATGGTTCCATTAGCATGGTTTCATTAACATGGTTTCATTAGCATGGTTTCATTAGCATGGTTCCATTAGCATGGTTCCATTAGCATGGTTCCATTAGCATGGTTTCATTAACATGGTTTCATTAGCATGGTTTCATTAGCATGGTTCCATTAGCATGGTTCCATGTTAGCATGGTTCCATTAGCATGGTTTCATTAACATGGTTTCATTAACATGGTTTGTATTAGCATGGTTTCATTAGCATGGTTTCATTAGCATGGTTCCATTAGCATGGTTTCATTAGCATGGTTTGTATTAGCATGGTTTCATTAGCATGGTTTGTATTAGCATGGTTTCATTAGCATGGTTTGTATTAGCATGGTTTGTATTAGCATGGTTTCATTAACATGGTTTGTATTAGCATGCTTTCATTAGCATGGTTTCATTAGCATGGTTCCATTAGCATGGTTCCATTAGCATGGTTTCATTAACATGGTTTCATTAGCATGGTTCCATTAGCATGGTTCCATTAGCATGGTTCCATTAGCATGGTTCCATTAACATGGTTTCATTAGCATGGTTCCATTAGCATGGTTTCATTAGCATGGTTCCATTAGCATGGTTTCATTAGCATGGTTCCATTAGCATGGTTTCATTAACATGGTTTCATTAGCATGGTTCCATTAGCATGGTTTCATTAACATGGTTTCATTAGCATGGTTTCATTAGCATGCCTCATTGGAGGCTGGGTACTCTGTAGATGAACCACCTCCAAAATAAACAGCAGGACGTCGGATATGAAAACAAAGGCTTCTTTATGTAGAGAAATCAGTAGCGACCATTACACGTTCAGCAAACACCACAAGACATACAATCAACAGCTCCATGTATGCTAGTCATTTTTCGTATACGCGGCACTTCTTATCATCCTAAGGAAAACGCGTAACTCTTGTTTTAGCCGCTAAGCATTCTGGTAGTTCAGTTTCTGAACCCTTTGTTAGGCAATAGAACAGAAAACATATCTCAAATCAATATCAATCAGATAGAATACAACCAAATATAAGGATTTCTAACTCTCCTTTTAACTGTAAACAGTAACACAACCTTTAGCAGCTGTCTGTGCATTAAATCAATCAACAGATTCAATCACTCATCTTAAATCTGTAAGCTATTAAGTTACAACATTCTCTTCCCGATTTCCCCTGCGGCCTATCGTGGTTAATAAAAGTTTGCCTTCCACTCATTTCCGCACCTGCCACCTGTCCCCTGTTAAATGGCCAGAGCCACGCCTCTGTGACATCATAACATCGGAATGTGGTATCAATCAAAAACAATGGATATGAATAATACAACATCATATGCAAACATTTATAATAATTTCATTATACATATAAATCAGGTAGAAAGGCAAAATGGCTTCAACAGTGCGGGCTTCAATTGACCATTAGAGGGCAATTCACACATGTACACATAACAAGAAACCATAAACTCAAAAGTCCTTGGATTAAAAAGTTCAAGTTGTACAGTGTCCATTCTTAGTCATTGGCAAAAAACTGTTTAGAGAGTTCATTTGTCAAGATTCTAAAAAAGAAAAGAGTTCAAAATTCATCAAATGATTCAAAAGGGGAAAAAAAAGTCCCCCTTGTTTTCTTAAAGTGTCTTTCGGACGGTAAGCAGTCATAAAATAAATGCCCTTTTTATAATCATCAGAAACAGGTCTGTCGTGTCTGTGTTGTCAAGCCATATCTGAGGGACAGAGAGGTTATAGACAGAGGGGTTACAGACAGAGAGGTTATAGACAGAGAGGTTACAGACAGAGAGGTTACAGACAGAGGGGTTACAGACAGAGGGGTTATAGACAGAGAGGTTACAGACAGAGAGGTTATAGACAGAGAGGTTACAGACAGAGAGGTTACAGACAGAGAGGTTACAGACAGAGAGGTTATAGACAGAGGGGTTACAGACAGAGAGGTTATAGACAGAGAGGTTATAGACAGAGAGGTTACAGACAGAGAGGTTATAGACAGAGGGGTTACAGACAGAGAGGTTATAGACAGAGAGGTTACAGACAGAGAGGTTATAGACAGAGAGGTTACAGACAGAGAGGTTATAGACAGAGAGGTTATAGACAGAGAGGTTATAGACAGAGAGGTTACAGACAGAGAGGTTACAGACAGAGAGGTTATAGACAGAGAGTGTCAAGTGTTCCGTCTTTTTTGGCTGTGCTTAACCCCCACTTGATAGGGAGGCACCAATTCTGAATGTTTTAACTGGGTTTCACTCAATGACCAGGCTTCTTGTATCTTTATCCGATTTATTTTTCTTCCTTTTGTAGCCCAGACAGTACAGGTGAAAAACCTTAAAAACCAGAGAACACCAACCATTTACAAATTTGCACATCTCTTATAAAAATAGGCACAGGAATCAACAATGATCAATTATCAAAATGTTTGACCTGACACACACATGTATAAATAACCACATATATATATAAATAAATAACCACATGTATATAAATAAACACATCTGTTAAGTTAATCATTTTAGCTTGAATCCATCACAGATATTAAATTAGCCTACATTTTCTACTACGAGAACCACAATGAGTGACTGATCAACCACATGGATCACTAAACAGTTCAATTGTTAGCAGCATGTTTAGCACACCATTTTTTCCCATATAAATATTTACAAATATTTACAATACATATTCACTCCCACCAAGTTACAATGTGCAATTTCAGCAATTCATTTTAGACAAACTTCATATGATCTAGGACTATGCACGTTTTAAACCATGGCTTTATGCCAATCCATCACAGCAGTATTCCATATCAAAGAGCTAAATCACTGAATTAAGCAAACTACAATAAAACTGACTAACCAACGTTTCCACAATACATTCTGCACTACCCGTGAATATTTACAACACAAAAGCAGATACTACCGTGCACAAACACAAATGACTTTCCCGCGGCAGCATTCAAATGCGTCGTCGGCGTCCATCAAACAATCAACAAGTGGCACTCGCAACAAAGTCTTAACGTAGCGATCTTACCGGCTGTCTGTTCAGTCTTTGAATAATTGGTACCAGATTCAGCACAACTTCGGAAGAGCTCGATGAGAATGCCGCCTCTTACTCTCCTCGTGCTTTACTGACGTTTGTCTTTTTAAACAGATATTAAGCCGGAACTGCGTGCGTCTTCTTTTCCTGCTCGAGTGTTCCCATGCGAGTGATAATTAGTTCCGCTTGACTGCCGACGACGAAAAAGGGGCGTTCACCGTGACAGAGAGGTTATAGACAGAGAGGTTATAGACAAAGAGGTTACAGACAGACAGAGAGGTTATAGACAGAGGGGTTATAGACAGAGAGGTTATAGACAGAGAGGTTACAGACAGAGAGGTTACAGACAGAGAGGTTATAGACAGAGAGGTTATAGACAGAGAGGTTACAGACAGACAGAGAGGTTACAGACAGAGAGGTTATAGACAGAGGGGTTACAGACAGAGAGGTTATAGACAGAGAGGTTACAGACAGACAGAGAGGTTACAGACAGAGAGGTTACAGACAGAGAGGTTATAGACAGAGAGGTTACAGACAGAGAGGTTACAGACAGAGAGGTTATAGACAGAGAGGTTATAGACAGAGAGGTTACAGACAGACAGAGAGGTTATAGACAGAGGGGTTATAGACAGAGGTTACAGACAGAGAGGTTACAGACAGAGAGGTTACAGACAGAGAGGTTATAGACAGAGAGGTTACAGACAGAGAGGTTACAGACAGACAGAGAGGTTACAGACAGAGAGGTTATAGACAGACAGAGAGGTTACAGACAGAGAGGTTACAGACAGAGAGGTTATAGACAGACAGAGAGGTTATAGACAGACAGAGAGGTTATAGACAGACAGAGAGGTTACAGACAGGGAGGTTACAGACAGAGAGGTTACAGACAGAGAGGTTATAGACAGAGAGGTTATAGACAGAGAGGTTATAGACAGAGAGGTTATAGACAGAGAGGTTACAGACAGAGAGGTTATAGACAGAGAGGTTACAGACAGAGAGGTTACAGACAGAGAGAGAGGTTATAGACAGAGAGGTTACAGACAGAGAGGTTATAGACAGAGAGGTTACAGACAGAGAGGTTACAGACAGAGAGGTTAGAGACAGAGGGGTTATAGACAGAGAGGTTACAGACAGAGAGGTTACAGACAGAGAGGTTATAGACAGAGAGGTTATAGACAGAGAGGTTATAGACAGAGAGGTTATAGACAGAGAGGTTATAGACAGAGAGGTTACAGACAGAGAGGTTACAGACAGAGAGGTTATAGACAGAGAGGTTATAGACAGAGAGGTTATAGACAGAGAGGTTACAGACAGAGAGGTTACAGACAGAGAGGTTATAGACAGAGGGGTTATAGACAGAGAGGTTATAGACAGAGAGGTTATAGAAAGACAGAGAGGTTATAGAAAGACAGAGAGGTTATAGACAGAGAGGTTACAGACAGAGAGGTTACAGACAGAGAGGTTATAGACAGAGAGGTTACAGACAGAGAGGTTATAGACAGAGGGGTTATAGACAGAGAGGTTATAGACAGACAGAGAGGTTATTAGACAGAGAGGTTATAGACAGAGAGGTTATAGACAGAGAGGTTACAGACAGAGAGGTTATAGACAGAGAGGTTATAGACAGAGAGGTTACAGACAGAGAGGTTATAGACAGAGAGGTTATAGACAGAGAGGTTACAGACAGAGAGGTTATAGACAGAGAGGTTATAGACAGAGAGGTTACAGACAGAGAGGTTACAGACAGAGAGGTTATAGACAGAGAGGTTATAGACAGAGAGGTTACAGACAGACAGAGAGGTTACAGACAGAGGGGTTATAGACAGAGAGGTTACAGACAGAGGGGTTATAGACAGAGAGGTTATAGACAGAGAGGTTACAGACAGAGAGGTTATAGACAGACAGAGAGGTTACAGACAGAGGGGTTACAGACAGAGAGGTTATAGACAGAGAGGTTATAGACAGAGAGGTTACAGACAGACAGAGAGGTTACAGACAGAGGGGTTATAGACAGAGAGGTTATAGACAGAGAGGTTACAGACAGACAGAGAGGTTACAGACAGAGGGGTTATAGACAGAGAGGTTACAGACAGAGAGGTTATAGACAGACAGAGAGGTTACAGACAGAGGGTTATAGACAGAGAGGTTATAGACAGAGAGGTTACAGACAGAGAGGTTATAGACAGAGAGGTTACAGACAGAGAGGTTATAGACAGAGAGGTTATAGACAGAGAGGTTATAGACAGAGAGGTTACAGACAGAGAGGTTATAGACAGAGAGGTTATAGACAGAGAGGTTACAGACAGACAGAGAGGTTACAGACAGAGGGTTTAAAAAAAGAAGGACAAGGGGGGTTAAGACCAAAGAGGGTTATAGACAAAAGAGGTTTAGACAAGAGAAAGGGAATTGACAGAGGGGTTTTAAGGGCAGAAGGGTTTCGACAGAGAAAGGGTTTTAGGGGGGAGGGTTACAGACAGGGAAGAAAGAGGTTAAGACAGAGAGGTTTTTAAAACGGGGAGGTTAAAAAATAAAACAAGAGGTTTTAGACAGAGGGTTTAAAAGAAGGAAAAAGGGGGGGTTTTTAAAAACCAGAGGTTTAGACAAAAGGAAAAAGAGGGGTTTTTTAAAACCAAGGGGGGGGTTTAAAAGGAGGGGGAGGTTACAGACAGAGGGGTTTAGAAAGGGCAGAGGGGGGTTTTGGGCAGAGAGGTTAAGAAAGAACCCGGAAAAGGTTTTAAGGGCAGAGAGGTTCAGACGAGAGGTTAAAAAGACAGGGGGAAAAAGGGGAGGTTTCAGACAGAAGGTTAAGACAGGGGTATTTGACAGGGGGGGGGTTTTAAAAAGAGGGTTAAGACAGAGAGGTTTTATAGGACCCAGAGGTTTAAAACAGAGAGGTTACAGCAAAGAGGTTACAGACAGAGAGGTTATAGACAGAGAGGTTATAGACAGAGAGGTTATAGACAGAGAGGTTACAGACAAAGAGGTTACAGACAGAGAGGTTATAGACAGAGAGGTTATAGACAGAGAGGTTATAGACAGACAGAGAGGTTATAGACAGACAGAGAGGTTATAGACAGACAGAGAGGTTACAGACAGAGAGGTTACAGACAGAGAGGTTACAGACAGAGAGGTTACAGACAGAGAGGTTACAGACAGAGAGGTTACAGACAGACAGGTTATAGACAGAGAGGTTATAGACAGAGAGGTTACAGACAGAGAGGTTACAGAGAGAGAGGTTTCAGACAGAGAGGTTATAGACAGACAGAGAGGTTATAGACAGAGAGGTTACAGACAGAGAGGTTACAGACAGAGAGAGAGGTTACAGACAGACAGGTTATAGACAGAGAGGTTATAGACAGAGAGGTTACAGACAGAGAGGTTACAGACAGAGAGGTTATAGACACAGAGAGAGGTTTCAGACAGAGAGGTTATAGACAGACAGAGAGGTTATAGACAGAGAGGTTATAGACAGAGAGGTTACAGACAGAGAGGTTACAGACAGAGAGGTTATAGACAGAGAGGTTATAGACAGAGAGGTTACAGACAGAGAGGTTACAGACAGAGAGGTTACAGACAGAGAGAGAGGTTACAGACAGAGAGGTTACAGACAGACAGAGAGGTTATAGACAGAGAGGTTACAGACAGAGAGAGAGGTTACAGACAGAGAGGTTACAGACAGACAGAGAGGTTATAGACAGAGAGGTTACAGACAGAGAGGTTATAGACAGAGAGGTTACAGACAGAGAGGTTACAGACAGACAGAGAGGTTATAGACAGAGAGGTTACAGACAGAGAGGTTATAGACAGAGAGGTTATAGACAGAGAGAGAGGTTACAGACAGAGAGGTTACAGACAGGGAGGTTACAGACAGAGAGGTTATAGACAGAGAGGTTATAGAAAGACAGAGAGGTTACAGACAGAGAGGTTACAGACAGAGAGGTTATAGAAAGACAGAGAGGTTATAGACAGAGAGGTTACAAACAGAGAGGTTACAGACAGAGAGGTTATAGACAGAGAGAGAGGTTACAGACAGAGAGGTTACAGACAGAGAGGTTACAGACAGAGAGGTTATAGACAGAGAGGTTATAGAAAGACAGAGAGGTTACAGACAGAGAGGTTACAGACAGAGAGGTTATAGAAAGACAGAGAGGTTATAGACAGAGAGGTTATAGACAGAGAGGTTATAGAAAGACAGAGAGGTTATAGACAGAGAGGTTATAGACAGAGAGGGTAACAGACAGAGAGGTTATAGACCGAGAGGTTACAGACAGAGGTTACAGACAGAGAGGTTATAGACAGAGAGGTTATAGACAGAGAGGTTATAGACAGAGAGGTTATAGACAGAGAGGTTACAGACAGAGAGGTTATAGAAAGACAGAGAGGTTACAGACAGAGAGGTTATAGACAGACAGAGAGGTTATAGACAGAGAGGTTACAGACAGAGAGAGAGGTTATAGACAGAGAGGTTACAGACAGAGAGGTTACAGACAGAGGGGTTATAGACAAAGAGGTTATAGACAGAGAGGTTATAGACAGAGAGGTTACAGACAGAGAGTTACAGACAGAGAGGTTATAGACAGAGAGGTTATAGACAAAGAGGTTACAGACAGAGAGGTTATAGAAAGACAGAGAGGTTATAGACAGAGGGTTACAGACAGAGAGGTTACAGACAGAGAGGTTATAGACAAAGAGGTTATAGACAGAGAGGTTATAGACAGAGAGGTTATAGACAGAGAGGTTACAGACAGAGAGGTTATAGACAGAGAGGTTATAGACAGAGAGGTTATAGACAGAGAGGTTATAGACAGAGGGGTTACAGACAGAGAGGTTATAGACAGAGAGGTTATAGACAGAGAGGTTATAGACAGAGAGGTTATAGACAGAGAGGTTATAGACAGAGGGGTTACAGACAGAGAGGTTATAGACAGAGAGGTTACAGACAGAGAGGTTATAGACAGAGAGGTTATAGACAGAGAGGTTATAGACAGAGAGGTTATAGACAGAGGGGTTATAGACAGAGAGGTTATAGACAGAGAGGTTATAGACAGAGAGGTTATAGAAAGACAGAGAGGTTACAGACAGAGAGAGAGGTTACAGACAGAGAGGTTATAGACAGAGGGGTTATAGACAGAGAGGTTACAGACAGAGAGGTTATAGACAGAGAGGTTATAGACAGAGGGGTTATAGACAGAGAGGTTATAGACAGAGAGGTTATAGACAGAGAGGTATAGACAGAGAGGTTATAGACAGAGGGGTTATAGACAGAGAGGTTATAGAAAGACAGAGAGGTTATAGAAAGACAGAGAGGTTATAGACAGACAGAGAGGTTATAGAAAGACAGAGAGGTTATAGACAGACAGAGAGGTTATAGACAGAGAGGTTATAGACAGAGAGAGAGGTTATAGACAGAGAGAGAGGTTACAGACAGAGAGAGAGGTTACAGACAGACAGAGAGGTTATAGACAGAGAGGTTACAGACAGAGAGGTTATAGACACAGAGAGAGGTTACAGACAGAGAGAGAGGTTATAGACAGAGAGAGAGGTTACAGACAGAGAGAGAGGTTATAGACAGAGAGGTTACAGACAGAGAGGTTATAGACAGAGAGAGAGGTTACAGACAGAGAGGTTATAGACAGAGAGGTTACAGACAGAGAGGTTACAGACAGAGAGGTTACAGACAGAGAGGTTACAGACAGAGAGGTTATAGACAGAGAGGTTATAGACAGAGAGGTTACAGACAGAGAGGTTACAGACAGAGAGGTTACAGACAGAGAGGTTACAGACAGAGAGGTTATAGACAGAGAGAGAGGTTACAGACAGAGAGGTTACAGACAGACAGAGAGGTTACAGACAGAGAGGTTACAGACAGAGAGGTTATAGACAGAGAGGTTACAGACAGAGAGGTTATAGACAGACAGAGAGGTTACAGACAGAGAGGTTACAGACAGAGAGGTTATAGACAGAGAGGTTACAGACAGAGAGGTTACAGACAGAGAGGTTATAGACAGAGAGGTTACAGACAGAGAGGTTATAGACAGAGAGGTTACAGACAGAGAGGTTACAGACAGAGAGGTTACAGACAGAGAGGTTATAGACAGAGAGGTTATAGACAGAGAGGTTACAGACAGAGAGGTTACAGACAGAGAGGTTACAGACAGAGAGGTTATAGACAGAGAGGTTATAGACAGAGAGGTTACAGACAGAGAGGTTACAGACAGAGAGGTTATAGACAGAGAGAGAGGTTAAGACAGAGAGGTACAGACAGAGAGGTTACAGACAGAGAGGTTATAGACAGAGAGGTTACAGACAGAGAGGTTATAGACAGAGAGGTTATAGACAGAGAGTTACAGACAGAGAGGTTATAGACAGACAGAGAGGTTACAGACAGAGAGGTTACAGACAGAGAGGTTATAGACAGAGAGGTTACAGACAGAGAGGTTACAGACAGAGAGGTTATAGACAGAGAGGTTATAGACAGAGAGGTTATAGACAGAGGGGTTATAGACAGAGAGGTTATAGAAAGACAGAGAGGTTATAGAAAGACAGAGAGGTTATAGACAGAGAGGTTACAGACAGAGAGGTTACAGACAGAGAGGTTATAGACAGAGAGGTTATAGACAGAGAGGTTATAGACAGAGGGGTTATAGACAGAGAGGTTATAGAAAGACAGAGAGGTTATAGAAAGACAGAGAGGTTATAGACAGAGAGGTTACAGACAGAGAGGTTACAGACAGAGAGGTTACAGACAGAGAGGTTACAGACAGAGAGGTTACAGACAGAGAGGTTACAGACAGAGAGGTTACAGACAGAGAGGTTATAGACAGAGAGGTTACAGACAGAGAGGTTACAGACAGAGAGGTTACAGACAGAGAGGTTATAGACAGAGAGGTTACAGACATCGAGGTTACAGACAGAGAGGTTACAGACAGAGAGGTTATTGTGGCGTCAAACAACTGTGAGCATAGGACCAGTATCTGTGGAGGAACTCCAGGCCTGAAGGGGGCAGAGAGAGCTCACCCAGACACCCAAAAGACAGGATGCAACCCATGTTTCTGGAGGAACTGATTTCACCTGCGCACCTCTAATCAAGCATGAGTATAACATGTTTGGAGTTAGCTCGGTGAGCCCTCTTTGCTCGGTCTCCTCAGCCTACTGACAGCTCATGTTCAACCACAGACGCAACTGGTATGGACTTCAAATATTTAGTTTGAAAGAATCATTTGTTTGCTGTTTTTTGTTTGATTTTGATCTGTTTTGAATTTAAATGAGATGTTTAGTTAAATGATCAGGATTGATGCGTACTGATGTGGAATGTAATTTGCCCTTTTGTTTCTTAAAGGTTATCAACCTATTCTTCCTCTGGAATTTCTCTTTGTGCCATCAATCTGAAAGAAAACAAATCACCAGAACGGAACAGAGTTGTCCCCTTGCATCATTTGTGTTGAACAAGCCGTTTTCAAGTTTGGGCAGAGCTGAATCTGAATCTTAACATCTGGATAACTTGACAGTTGATAACCAGCTTATATCCAGCATGGCAGTGAAGACCCCAGGATTAAAGCCTGAAGAAAGGAAAGCTGTCATTGCAAAGGGAGAATTGACTGGAAAACAATGGCGAAGGAAGCTCTTGGGAAAACAGTGAAACAGCTGAAGCAAGAGAGGACCTTGGCTAGAAGTGCCTTCACCAAACAAGCCAACTTCCTGAGCAGAACGTCAGGAAATTTGACAAAGACTGAACAACAAGAGGAGTTCAAGGAGCTCACGTCACTGGCAAGGAACATCGGGGAAACAAATGATGGCTACAGGGCTGGCCTACTGGCAGACCTTGAAGCTGAGACTGATGAAGGTGAAGAAGTCAAGCTGGACGAGCAGCAGCAAACAGACCTGGAAAAGGTAATGGAGGAGTGCGATGCAAAACTGGATGAAGTCCGAAAAACAGTCCAAAACAACCTCTGGCCCAGATATGGGGAAGGTGAGATTGGAGCTGCAATAGAAGAGGCAGAGACAGCCTGTGAGGGACTTCAGGGAATACCTGTCTCCGCCCTGAGTAGAGATGGCTATGAGCTACAGTGGGACAGTGTGAAGAAGCAAATCCAAGGTGCCGCTACAAGCCTATCGGAGTGGGAGATGTGGATTCCAGCATTACAGAAGGCAAGTCTGGAGGACAGAGTGAAGGAGCTGAAAGCTCTAAACACCAGCCTTGAAGCGAGGGGAGCAGAATTTCTCACAGCACAAAGAATGGCAGAAGAGGAGAGAAGACGAAGAACACCACCACTGCCTGTGCCAGCTCATCGACCAATAGTAAAAATAAAACCAACCAGTCTACCCAGGTTCGACGGATTCAAAAGGAATTTCCATTGATGGAGGAAGGACTGGGAGAACCTGCAAAGGCAGGGGGAGCCGACCGGCTCAGTAGAGGCAAAGAAGTTCCAACTCCTGGACAGCGTTGAGGAGAGAATTTGCCGGGACCTGCGCCTGCCTACTTACAACACTGCTGAAGATATGTTCAGAGTGCTGGAGATCAGGTATGGAAACAAGTCTACAATTGCCCTGGAGATAATTGAAGATCTGGAGAAATGTCCTGCTTTAAGAGCAAACCAGCCAAGGAAAGTCATGGACATGACTCAAACCATTGAGAAGGCCCTGAACGATCTCACAGAGCTCGGAAACACTGGAGCCATAAAGAATCCTCTGGTGATCAGATCCATAGAGAGCAAGCTGCCAGACAATATGAAGAGAGACTGGTTGGTATTCATGGTCAACCCAAGAAATGGCGTGACCCCAGACACTCACTTCGACAGCCTTCTTGGATTCCTGAAGACCCAAGAGGAAATTCTTGAGAGACTGGAGCAGCTTAGTGTGAGTGAAAAGCCTGAAAGGAAACTTACTTACCTGGACAAGAAGTATGCCTCCACACGCTCCACAAGGAGGGGAGGATGTATTATCTGTGGAGATGAAAAGCACCGGGAGAAGGTTTTCTTTTGCAAGCGGTTTAAAGAACTGAAGCCTGGCGAGAAGCTGAGTGCTGTGGAGAAGTTGGGAGCATGCAAGCGATGCTTAGTCTGTCATGGAGAAGATGAGTACTGTAAAAAAAGGGAGCTCTTCGGACCACCATTTCTTTCTTTGCTCAAGAGGAGACTTCAAGATGAAGGAATCTGATGCTTTCTCCGCCTGGAGAAAGCAAAAGCTCACAGAGGAGCAAGTAAAACTGATGTCTGAACTCACTCCGGAAATGGCAGAAAGATTCAGGAAAGCTTTTACCAACACCACTGCAAGGGCCAACTGTGTTGTGAAGGATCAACGTGGAGCGGTGGCGTCAAGAGCACCTGAGCTACCAGTCATTCTAATGCTGTTAGAGGTAACTGCCAATGCAGGACAGAAGATTGGAACTCTCATTGACTTAGCATCAGACACCAACTACGTCACCCACAGTGCTGCCAGGAGATTGAATCTGCTAAGTGAAAACATCTTGCTAATTGTCCATGGAGTCGGAGGGATGGCCATGGAGGTGAAAACCAAAAGATACTCACTCAGAGTGAGGGTCAAGACACCCAACGGCACGGAGAGAGCTCATGAGCTTGTCTGCTATGGCTTGGAGGAGATCGCCAAAGTGCACAGAGTAATCAAACCAGAGCAACTCAAAAAATTCTTCCCAGGAACCAACCTGGAAGAGCTCAAAAGACCAAAACACATTGAGCTACTCATCAGTCACCGGGAAGGAAGACTTGCTCCACAAAGAGTGAAGGTGATTGGGGACCTTGTCCTTTGGGAAAGCCCATTAGGAATGACGGTTGGTGGAGCGCATCCAGACCTCTTTGAAGAGGTGGATATGGCTGCGCATACATCTAAAACACACTTTGCGCGATCCATGAGAACCTCAGCAGTGAAGTATCAAGAAATCACTGAAGCACAGGAGTTCAAAGCTGAAACCAAAAGTACGGTTGCTGGCAAAGAGTTCTTGGACTGGTGGAGATGGGACAGCATTGGAGCAGCCTGCGAACCAAAGTGTGGAGGATGCCGGTGCGGCAACTGTCAACCAGGAGGCAAGGAAATGACTGAGTGAAGAAAGAGAGCTGGAGATCATAAGGAAAGGGCTAACCTACATCAGAGCAGATGCACAGTGATGGACCACACTGGGACACCAAGTATCCCTGGATTCAAGATCCAAGTTCCCTTCCCAACAACAGGAGTGGGGTGGAAGCCACTTTCTTGAGGACAGAGAAACAACTCAAAAAAGAGCCAGAGTGGAGAATGGCATACACAGCTCAAGTCCATGAGATGGTGGAGAGAGGAGCAGCAAAGAAACTCACCAAAGACATCACTGCAAGCTGGAAAGGACCAGTATGGTATGTCAGCCACTTGGTGGCACCAAATCCGCACTCGCTCACAACACCCGTGCGACTGGTATGGAACAGCAGCCGGAAGTTTAAAGGGCTCAGCATGAATGACCTTCTGCTGAAGGGGCCTGATGTCCTCAATCCCATCCGAGCAGTACTACTCAGGTTCAGAGGAGGTGTCCATGCTGCCCTTGGCGACATCAAGAAAATGTACAATTCTGTGTGGCTGGAAGACCTGGAGATGCACCTCCACAGATTTCTCTGGAGAGACACTGAGGAGGGAGAGATCGAAGAGTATGCCATCACCAGAGTCAACATTGGCGATCGACCAGCAGGGTGCATTGCACAGCTGGCCATGAGGGAGACAGCAAAGCTGCCCATGTTTGCTCACCTGGAGGAGGAACGTAGGATCCTTGATGAGGATGCTTATGTCGACGATGTCCTGACCTCCCATAAGGACTTGCTAAAGCTGGACCAGAACACCAAAAGAGTTGAAGAGATCCTGAAGGCAGGCGGGTTCTTCCTCAAGCCCTGGGTCCTGTCAGGCCAAAGTGGGAGGCAGGAGGTTGTGCCAGGAGAACAAGGAGCAGAGGAAAACAGAATACTCACTCTTCCAAACCAGATGAGGGAAGGAGACAACAAAGCCCTTGGAATTGGATACCTCGTTGAAGAGGATAAACTTTACCTCATGGCATCAATCAACTTCTCAAAGAGGAAAAGGAAAATGAGTCGGCCAAAATCTCCTTGGTGAAGAGGTGAGAGAGAACACTCCAAACCCACTGACGAGAAGACAACTGCTAAGCCAAGTAGCAAGCCTGTATGACCCAATAGGCCTTGTCAAACCTGTCAAACAGAAGGGTGCTATTCTTGTCAGGAAGGCATTTCAGGAAGCTGGAGCCAAAGCTCTGACCAGAGACACTTGGGACAAACCTCTGTCTGAAAAATTGAGGGAAGAAGCCATCCTGCTGTTTGAGGAATACACACGTCTTAGGCAAATCACCTTCCACAGAAGCCACACCAGTCGATTGGATTGGAAAACCTTGGAGTAACATTCTCTGATGGAAGTGACAAGAGCTATGGAGCTGTGGTGTACTTCAGATGGGAAACTGAACAAGGCATCCGAGTCAGACTGGCTGAATCCAAAGCAAAGCTCACACCATTGGACCAAAAGGGAGAACCAGTGAAAGCTGAAACCTGCGGAGCGGTCTTTGCAGCACGACTCAGGAAGTACATTGAAAAACACAGCCGAATGGAAATCGAACGATGGCTCCATCTGCTGGACAGTCGGACTGTGTTGGGAGCAATCCAAAGAGACAGCTATGGATATCAAACCTTCTTTGCGAACAGAGTTGGAGAGATCCAGAAATCCACCTCTGTCGAAGACTGGTGGTGGATCCCAGGAGACCTGAACATTGCTGACCTCGTAACAAGAGGAGCAAGGCCAGAAAACCTTAAAGAGGATTCTGTGTGGCAGAACGGACCAGACTTTCTGAAGGACCCTGTGGAAGAGTGGCAAAAAAGTCAGCCAAAGAAGTCGCTGCATTTGCCAAAGAAGGCATAGACCAGCTCCAAAGGAAGTCTTTCACAGCAGCACTGACCAGAACCAAGGTCAAAAAACAAAGTGATGTCACTTCTTTTACTGCAATGCCAGAGTCTCCAGTCTCAATTCAAGTGATGAGTGACCAGGAAGATGCACAGCAAAGTAGCCCTGATGGAAAAGAACCCAAGATCCAATTCCAGAGAGTACCAGCTGGTTCTGCAATGGAGGGAATCCTTGACATCAGGAAGTTCAGCAATTTGACCAAGCTGACCAGAGTCATCACCTGGGTATGGAGAGCTGTAAAGAAGTGGAGGAAACTACTGACAAAGACCTCAGTCTCTAGCAAGCCAAAGTGGGAGGGAATTCCTTCAACACCAGAGATAACGTCCCGAGCTGAAGAAGCTGTACTCAGTGGTGGAAAGTAACGGAGTATTTTTACTTCGTTACTGTACTTAAGTACATTTTTCCGTATTTGTACTTTACTTAAGTAAAAATAATAATGCATACTTTCGACTTTTACTCCATTACATTTTGCAGCTATTATCTATACTTTCTACTCCACTACATTTCTACAATATGTGTTGTTACTCGTTACATTTTATAAATGCAGTTTCTCGCCAGAACGTTGCCAATGCCTACACAACAATATGTTTAAACCAATCAGGTGGCGTGGCTCTGTCAGCTTCGATGATAGCAAAGCGCGCGGTAGACTTGCCTCCTCTGTCATTCAAAGGACAGCCTGACAAACTCATTCGACATCATGGATCCAGAGCCAACGTTGACTGCAACATCTGCAGTGAGCCGCCACCCTTGGCCATATTTAAAAGACCTTTTTGAATTCAGAGGGCCCAAGGATGATTCCTGGAGGTTTGTGTGCCTTTCCTGTCGGCCTCTGAAAAAGGAGTTGCTTGCCCTCAAAAATTCACCATCAAATTTGAAGAAGCATATCGAGGTAAGCAGAGTTCTTGCTATGCTAAGTTAATGTCTGTGACTTTCGCATATTGTTATATATATTTAATTTGGTTACTGACTTGACATTGTAATGTTGTCTAGCTAAATGCATGTTGACACACAGCAATAGCATCAAAATAATATGATAGTACCGTAGTTATTTATTTAACGTAGCCTAGTGGTTAGATAAAGCTGGTAGATTAGCTATGGCAAGCTAGCGTGCTAGCTTGCCATAGCTAATGATTGATGGATTACATCAAGAGATACATGCAGGATGAGCCAGTCCCATCATGTGTTATCCATTCCGGGTCAGAGGAGGAGGACTACTTTGGCCTGATGAAGGGAAATGTCCAGGAAACCACTAAACAACTGGATGCCTACCTACGCCGTTGCCTGCCTCTGCGGCATGTGAACGGCTCTTTAGTACGGCAGGGCCCTTTTGTTCTGCCAAAAGAGGCAGACTAGGCTCAAATCACTGGCGTAAAGTATACCCCCGCAGCCCCCGCGAGGCGGGGGGGCCCCGGCCCCCCTCATATGAGAACGGGCCCCCTACCTCTATACCCCAAAGCGGCCGCCGACAGCATGTTAGATTTCTACTAGAGCGGCCGCGGCCGGCCGCAATTTTGAAAGACACTACATGAAATAATACTGCGCCAGTGGATACATGAACAACTTACTTTTATTTTGAAACCCGGAAATTGGGTGTGTTGTCATTGACTTTTCTGAAGTATTTCTTAGCTAAACCTCGCTACTGACTGTGACTGATCGCCTGAAGATTACAGTGTTTCAGATGCCGTCGTGGCTAGCAATCAGAGCAGACACATCTCTTCTCACAGGATGAGACCGTATTTTTGTGCACCAATGATGACAAATCATCACGTTTGTATGGCAGTGATGTAAGAAAAGTCTAAATAAAAAATACCTATTCAAAATAGTAATATTAGTATCCTCCTGTTTGCTCTGACTAGCTAAAGTCTTCGTATGTCGCAGAAGTGTTGGTTTATAACTAGCACAGCCTCATCATTCTCTAAATTGGTAAGACATCGCCAGATCAACGACATTTGAATGGATTGTAAACCCATGGCACTTTTATGTTCAGAGATATGTAACATTTAATTATTGGTCTGTATGGGACGTTCAAAAAAGCTAATTTTCGCGTTACCGCTTATGGAAATGTCTGTCACTTCGTGACTTTCGCAACCTCCAAAGCAAGCTCCCGCGTCTGTGGGTGAAAGCTATTTTGTGCACAAGTAACAACGATGGTAATCAGATGTGTTTTCTGTTTATGAAAGTCTGAAGAAACGTATTTTAAAATGTTTTATCGTTCGTCATCTCACTTTTCATGCCTAGTTTGCCAGCAAACTTGCTAGCTTGTCTTGTATTTACTTGTCTTAGACTGAGGTAATATTAGTCTGATGAGTTCGAGGTTGATACTAGCTAGCTATTGAATGCATCAGCCTCATCGCTTACTAAACTGATCATATTTAGATAAATGTATAGATAAACATGTATAGTTAAAAAAAACTGTGAAAATGAGTCACTGTTTCATTCTCACTTCTAATTATTCTTCGTTTGTGTCTACTAGTACAAGTTATTCAAATACTCTCCATTCTTTTTTTTTAGCTGTAAGCTCATTGTAAAAGCAGTAGCTGTGTTGTATACAGCTTTCCCGGGCCGCTAGGGGGGGCCCGTGTTCGTCTCCCGATATGATTCAATGCACGAAATATGCGATCTAATATTACGCGCCATTTCACCGCAGAAATGAAGCGCACCAGAGAAAAAAGTGGTGCTCAAAAGCGACAAAACAAAAAGAAAAGAGATGAATTTACATCCACACTGCCCAAAATTTCATCTGTTTTTGGGAGAGTGCAGCCTAACTCTCCACTTCAGGATGCACAATCAGGTAGGGTCGTGGAAAAAAAAAACTAGCGCAGTTACAGTAAAACGAGGCAGTGGCCTGAGGCAGCCTCTAGCCTCCACTAGCCTCCATGCAAGCTAAGCATCAAAGTTACGTTTTGTATTGAAAAGAAGTAAATAACATGTGACAATTAAACAAAGAGAAAAAAATACTTAAGTAAAACGTCTAATTGTTTCTCTCATTTAAAACGCAAGGGAATTGGATTTTCATCCATCCGTCCAGAAATGTCTTAAGCTAACATGTAGGCCCCTACAGCTCCCTCGTAGGCGTCTGTGTTAAAAACTTGCGGAGAATTTGTGACATGGCCGTGAGAACCCAAAATAAGTTCTGAAATGCAATCGGACTCTTCAAAGGGTTAGCAGCAGACGAGGAGGGAGGGATCGCTGCGCATCAGACAGACGCTGAAATCACAGGCGCATGCCCTTCTGCATCGGATGAGGAAGATGCCGTGCATCGGGTGGCTGCTGATGGCAGAGATAGGCATACCGCAGGTGAGGCTCTGGCTGTGCCGTTGACTCTTCTTCATAAAGACAAAGCATCAAAGTTGTTGTTTTTTATTATTGAAAAGCAGTAAATAGCCTGTGGCAATTAAATAAAGAGCCTGAAAAGACGCTGAAATCACAGGTGCATCGGATGAGGGAGGAGATGCCGTGCATCAGATGGCTGCTGATGACAGAGATGCGTGTACCGCAGCCGCAGGTGAGGAAGATGTCTCTGGATGTGCCGTTGACTCTTCTTCAACTGAGGGAGAGACCATTACGGGGCCTGAAGAAGAAATCCGGGACAGCGAGAATGTTGGGAGTGGGACTTCTTCTGATCTTGAATGCGCTGTTGATAGGCCTTCTGATCCTTACCCTAGTGACAGGGCTAATTTCCCTGTTGACATCTCTGACAGTGATGTTAAGAGATCGATTATAAAGCAGGGGCCATGCAAATACGAAGGCCCCTATCCGAGGGATGCTAGAGGCAGGTGCTTTTCTAAAGAGTACTATAACCGTGTGTCCAAGAAAGGTACACAGATATCACGCAAATGGTTGTGTTACTCTCCTAAAATGGATCGTGTGTATTGCCAGTGTTGTTGGTTGTTTGGTGACAGAACGTCTGTGGGCCATAATTTGGCATGGACAACCGGGATTAATGACTGGCAAGGTCTTTCGCGGAAGATCAGAGAGCACGAACATGCCCGTTGCCACTTGTCAGCCTGTGTTGTGTATGATACATGGCAGCAAAATGTAACCATCGACGAAAGGATTTCATCTGATTTCAAAAGTGAGGTTAGTTTTTGGTCAGATGTTTTAAAAAGGATTGCTGACGTTACATTAACCCTTGCGTCCTGTAACTCCGCTTTCCGTGCGCACCACGAGAAACTAGGAGAAATCAATAATGGAAACTTTCTGGCCCACATCGAACTCCTTGCGCGTTACGACCCCGTGTTGGAGAAGTTGATCAGAAGTAAAAGTAAAATCAAATACTTAAGCCCAAAAATTCAAAACGAGATGATCTCAATCATGGCACAAACTGTCTTAGACGAAATAGTGAAAGAAATCCATGAGGCAGAATTTTATTCGGTCATATTAGACACAACACAAGACATTTCCAAAGTGGATCAGCTAAGCCAAGTGCTCCGCTATGTCACGATTCCTAAAGATGACAATGATGTGCCCTCAGACGTGCAAATTCACGAGAGTTTCATAGGTTTCCATTCAGTCCACGACCAAAGCGCACACGGCTTAGAAAAAATTATTCTCGAGCTGTTAGAGATGAAAGGAATCTCGGTCAATAAATGCAGAGGACAGGGATACGATGGCGCAGCCACAATGAGCGGGGTCTACTCTGGCTTACAAAAAAGAATCTCGGATAGGGAACCAAATGCAATGTACGTTCATTGCGCTTCTCACAATCTAAATCTAGTTTTAAACGATGCGTGCCAGAATGTGGCAAAGGTGAGAGCGTACTACGATACAGTAGAGAAACTGTATGACTTCTTCAGCGCAAGCATTAAACGTTGGGAAATTTTGGAAGTGCAGTTCAAAGTGGCAGGGCAGCCAACTCTTAAACGTCTATGCCCGACACGTTGGGCATCCAGAAATGATGCGGTGCGCGCCCTTCGGTTTCGTTACCCAGACGTAATGAAAGCGCTCACTAAAATATCCCTGCTGTCCAAAAAACCCAAAGAACGCGCGGAGGCCACTGGTCTCAAAGCCAGCATGGAAAATTTTGAATTTGTGTTTCAAACGGTCATACAGGGTAAAATTCTTGAGTCAGTCCACATTGTTTCCCAACATCTCCAAAAACAAAACGTGGACATACTACAGGCAAGCCAGTATCTCTCAAGTGCGTCTGACAGCCTTGCGTCACTCAGAGGTGAATATGACAGCCTCAAAGAAGCTGCCCAAGACCTGGCCAAATTGTGGGGTATCTCTCCTGTATTTCCCGAGAAACGCAACAGGCGTACGAAAACCTATTTCGACGAATTGTGTGAGGACGAAAGGCTTACGAATGCAGAGGAGAATTTTAAAGTGTCGGTCTTCTACGCCACTTTAGACATAGTCGTTGCGCAGGTGGGTCGCAGGTTTGAAAGCATGCGAGAAGTGGCACGAAGGTTTGGGTTTTTACGCCCCGAGGAACTCATCTCGAAATCCGATGGTGAGTTATATGCATCAGCAAGTACTCTGGCTGCGCAATATAATGACGACTTATCTGCTGATTTTCCTGATCAGATCCTGTCATTTAGAAGCGCATTACTACCCGCTCTAAAAGAAATTGAACGTGGTGGGGTACAAGATTTGGCACGCACTCTCTTTGTGAAACACAGTTCCATATTGTCCAGTCTGCCTGACGTTGCCACAGCTATAAAATTGTTCTTGACCATACCCGTAACCGTTGCAACAGCAGAGAGGTCGTTTTCTAAACTAAAATTGATAAAAACATACTTGCGAAGCACTATGTCGCAAGATAGGCTACGGGGCCTAGCCATCATTTCTATAGAGAACAGGCGCGCTCGCAAGTTAGATTTAAACGGTGTGGTTAGAGACTTCGCTCATAGGTGCGCTAGGAGGAGTGCCCACATATACTCGTATCCAAAGATGTAAATGCTCTGTTTATCATCATTAATGTTACTTTTATTGCTGACTGTTGTTGCTGACTGTTTCATTGTTAGAATTATATGTAATAAATGGATTGGATAGCCTACTCTGTGTACAGAATATTAATGGGTTAACAAAACATCTATATAGGCCTATGGATTAAATGGGCATGGGATGTCAGGGGCTGAGTTGCAGCATCTTTTTCACTATTTTATGCAATCAAAACACACACACACAGGCCTATATATATATTAGGATATATATATAAAGAGAGAGAAGTAGGAGTAGGCTAGTAGTAAGGAGGCCGTGGCAGGTGGCGGTGGGGGGCCCCAGTCTAAGTACCTGCAGGGGGGCCCCAAGTGCTTGTGTTACGCCAGTGGCTCAAATACTTTGAAAACCAGCTCTTGATGAAATTAAACAAAAAGTTCTGTTAATGCAAATTTGGTTCTGTATGGCACTTATACGGCCATGCTCTTGTGACAGCCTTACATTTGTCTGCCTGGCAAATTAGTAACATGCAAGTTTAACATGTTGTTTATGATTGTTGTTGTTTATGATTGTTGTTGTTTATGATTGTTGTTTATGATTGTTGTTTATGATTGTTGTTGTTTATGATTGTTGTTTATGATTGTTGTTGTTTATGATTGTTGTTTATGATTGTTGTTGTTTATGATTGTTGTTGTTTATGATTGTTGTTTATGATTGTTGTTGTTTATGATTGTTTTTTATGATTGTTGTTGTTTATGATTGTTGTTTATGATTGTTGTTGTTTATGATTGTTGTTGTTTATGATTGTTGTTTATGATTGTTGTTGTTTATGATTGTTGTTTATGATTGTTGTTGTTTATGATTGTTGTTTATGATTGTTGTTGTTTATGATTGTTGTTGTTTATGATTGTTGTTTATGATTGTTGTTGTTTATGATTGTTGTTTATGATTGTTGTTGTTTATGATTGTTGTTGTTTATGATTGTTGTTTATGATTGTTGTTGTTTATGATTGTTGTTTATGATTGTTGTTGTTTATGATTGTTGTTGTTTATGATTGTTGTTGTTTATGATTGTTGTTGTTTATGATTGTTGTTGTTTATGATTGTTTTTTTTATGTGCCAAGAAACTACAGAAAATAGGCAATCACTTCAATAAATGATTTAAAGGTATATTGTGTTGTCTTTATGGGTTTGTCTTCATGGTATTATCTTTGCAGATCATATCCCTATAACTTGTCATCAGAAAATTGTTAGTTATAGTGTGAACAGTATTATAGATGGTGAGCAGCACAGAGGGTATTATAGAGGGTAAGCACAATCAGTACACCAACCTTTCCAATGAACAAATGTTGCTTATAGTTATTACTAACTGACTTCTGTAGAGGCTTAAGTATTACCTGTAGCTATACCTGCATTCTTCATCAAAATGGCCTAGACATTGAAAAACAACCAATAGCGTGAGTACTTTTACTTTTAATACTTAAAGTACATTTAAAAGTCAGTACTTATGACTTTTACTTAAGTAGGATTTTTGATGCAGTACTTCTACTTTTACTTAAGTATATATTTTGCTGGGTATTTATACTTTTACTTAAGTACTACACTTCAGTACTTCCTCCACCACTGATCTTAACATCTGGATAACTTGACAGTTGATAACCAGCTTATATCCAGCATGGCAGTGAAGACCCCAGGATTAAAGCCTGAAGAAAGGAAAGCTGTCATTGCAAAGGGAGAATTGACTGGAAAACAATGGCGAAGGAAGCTCTTGGGAAAACAGTGAAACAGCTGAATCTGAATCTTAACATCTGGATAACTTGACAGTTATAGACAGAGAGGTTACAGACAGAGAGGTTAGAGACAGAGAGGTTACAGACAGAGAGGTTACAGACAGAGAGGTTACAAACAGAGAGGTAACAGACAGAGAGGTTATAGACCGAGAGGTTACAGACAGAGGTTACAGACAGAGGTTACAGACAGAGAGGTTATAGACAGAGAGGTTACAGACAGAGAGGTTACAGACAGAGAGGTTATAGACAGAGAGGTTACAGACAGAGAGAGAGGTTACAGACAGAGGTTACAGACAGAGAGGTTACAGACAGAGAGAGAGGTTACAGACAGAGAGGTTACAGACAGAGAGGTTAGAGACAGAGAGGTTACAGACAGAGAGGTTACAGACAGAGAGAGAGGTTACAGACAGAGAGAGAGGTTACAGACAGAGAGGTTACAGACAGAGAGGTTACAGACAGACAGAGAGGTTACAGACAGAGAGGTTACAGACAGAGAGGTTATAGACAGAGAGGTTACAGACAGACAGAGAGGTTACAGACAGAGAGGTTACAGACAGAGAGGTTACAGACAGAGAGGTTACAGACAGAGGTTACAGACAGAGGTTACAGACAGAGAGGTTACAGACAGAGAGGTTACAGACAGAGGTTAGAGACAGAGAGGTTACAGACAAAGAGGTTACAGAGAGAGAGGTTACAGACAGAGAGGTTAGAGACAGAGAGGTTAGAGACAGAGAGGTTACAGACAGAGAGAGAGGTTACAGACAGAGAGGTTAGAGACAGAGAGGTTATAGACAGAGAGGTTAGAGGCAGAGGTTATAGACAGAGAGGTTACAGACAGAGAGAGAGGTTACAGACAGAGAGGTTAGAGACAGAGAGGTTACAGACAGAGAGGTTACAGACAGAGAGGTTAGAGGCAGAGGTTATAGACAGAGAGGTTACAGACAGAGAGGTTAGAGGCAGAGAGGTTAGAGACAGAGGTTATAGACAGAGAGGTTACAGACAGAGAGGTTACAGACAGAGAGAGAAGTTACAGACAGAGAGGTTACAGACAGAGAGGTTAGAGACAGAGAGGTTAGAGACAGAGAGGTTACAGACAGAGAGGTTACAGACAGAGAGGTTAGAGGCAGAGGTTATAGACAGAGAGGTTACAGACAGAGAGGTTAGAGGCAGAGAGGTTAGAGACAGAGGTTACAGACAGAGAGAGAAGTTACAGACAGAGAGGTTATAGACAGAGAGGTTATAGACAGACAGAGAGGTTATAGACAGAGGTTATAGACAGAGAGAGAGGTTATAGACAGACAGATAGGTTACAGAGGGACAGAGAGGGTACAGACAGAGAGGGTTATATGCACCCTGGGAGTTGTAGTTGACTACAGTACTGTGATGCTTTATGTATTTCCGTATGAGGTCAAAATACAATAAATGTTAAACTTCATTTCGGCTTAGGGGATAAAACAAGCACACCTTATGCCCCTGAGGCAGCCCATTAAAGACTCAACATTTACTAAAGTTTAAATGAAATATTTACTGAAGTGAAACTAGGTAAGAACTAACGCCAATGTTATTAAGAAATGTTCACACACTACAGGGATGTTAGTGATTGCAGGTGCTCCCTTCACTGGACTCTGAGCTGCAAGATGTGGTATTTCTTTGTTGGTTCCTGAAGGTAGCCTCTCCTTGGTTCTGTGTTGCTCCCTGAAGGCAGCACTAACGTTTGTGTTCAGCATAATCTCCACATTAAAAACACTTTAGGATTTCTAATCTTCTGCTGCTCTCTGCTGGACACAATTTGAACTGCAGGTTCCTGAACACATCACTGTTCACTGAGACTCACCTGTCTCCTGTTGTCAGGCAGTGTTTCAGGT
Organism: Eleginops maclovinus; assembly: GCF_036324505.1. NCBI lineage: Eukaryota > Metazoa > Chordata > Actinopteri > Perciformes > Eleginopidae > Eleginops > Eleginops maclovinus. The sequence continues at coordinate 24,891,421 of NC_086364.1, forward strand.
ACAATATCATTTTGACAGGTGAGCTATCCGATTGGCTGGCAGCAGCATGAAGCAAACACCAAGGGGCAGGATTTACAACTTTTTATTGATTATTTCCATTACCACGATAAAAAGAACATAAAAAAACAGCTGTGATGAGGAGGGGCGGGGCTTCAGCAGTCTGTTTCAGCCAATCAGAGGACAGGGAGGAGAAGATCAGTCGGTCACAATGTTGCCTAGCAACAGTACTCCTCCGGCCAATCAGGGCAGGGGGCGGGGCTAGAGGACGTCGTCGCTCTCTGCCGTGTGAAGCTGCGTGTCGTCGGCATCCGTCATGATGCTGCTGTCCTGACTGTCTGCAGCTAGAAAGGTGAGAGGGATTAGTACCTTTCTCACATCCTGACTGTCTGCAGCTGGGGAAAGAGAGACGGGTTGGTACCTGTCTCACTCTCCACGTCAACATCTCCTCACTAACTAAAAAAACATAATAACCCTAACCACCTGCTGTTATCCAGGTGTGAAACTCTCTACCTGCAGCAGGTAGCATCACCTGCAGCAGGTAGCATCACCTGCAGCAGGTAGCATCACCTGCAGCAGGTAGCATCACCAGCAGCAGGGTGCCTGTCTCACCTCACCACTGTCTACAGTATACGTCTCTCCTTTGTCCTGTGACTACAGTACCTGTGTCAAATCACCACTGGCTACAGTACGTGTTTCACACCCTCCCTTTTCTCAATACCTGTCTCACCTTGGTGCCCTCTCTCAGTAGCTGTCTCACCTTCGTCCTCCGGCAGGTATCTCTTGTCGATGGCTTCTTTGATCTGGTTGTTGGCTCCTTTAGGATCCAGGTCCATCGCCCAGCTGAAGTTCATCAGAGCCAGGTGAGTCTGCCCCAGCTTCTTATACACCTGGGAGACATACAGGCAGTCAGACAGACAGGTGATTCTGCCCCACCTTCTTATACACCCGAGAGACAGACAGGTGTTGTTACCTTTCCTATAAGGAAGTAAACCAGAGACTCTTTTGGAACAATCTGCTTCAACTCTTCCAGCTCCTGAAGAGCCGCCTGCAGACAGACAGACAGAGAGAGAGAGACAGGCAGAGAGAGAGAGACAGAGGTTACCATGGTAAATGATTCCAGTGTTGGGTAAAAGTATTATGATCTCAGTATACCTTTATACAGTATTATGCGAGTATCAGAACTGAGTATATACAGTATTATGCGAGTACCAGAACTGAGTATATACAGTATTATGCGAGTACCAGAACTGAGTAAGTGCAGTATTTGGAGCAGTATTTGGAGCACCTTGTACTTGTCGTTGGCGAACAGGATGGATGCTCGGTGGAACTTGCAGAGAGGGTTTTTAGGGTCGATCCCAATCGCTCTGTTCAGTGTCTCTAAAGCTGTATCAGACTTCTTCAACGCATGCTGCACCTACACACACACACACACACACACACACACACACACACACACACACACACACATTAGATATATACATGGATGCTACATGCCAACAGAGCTGCTGTTGTGGATGCTACATGCCAACAGAGCTGCTGTTGTGGATGCTACATGCTAACAGAGCTGCTGTTGTGGATGCTACATGCTAACAGAGCTGCTGTTGTGGATGCTACATGCTAACAGAGCTGCTGTTGTGGATGCTACATGCTAACAGAGCTGCTGTTGTGGATGCTACATGCTAACAGAGCTGCTGTTGTGGATGCTACATGCCAACAGAGCTGCTGTTGTGGATGCTACATGCCAACAGAGCTGCTGTTGTGGATGCTACATGCTAACAGAGCTGCTGTTGTGGATGCTACATGCCAACAGAGCTGCTGTTGTGGATGCTACATGCCAACAGAGCTGCTGTTGTGGATGCTACATGCTAACAGAGCTGCTGTTGTGGATGCTACATGCTAACAGAGCTGCTGTTGTGGATGCTACATGCTAACAGAGCTGCTGTTGTGGATGCTACATGCTAACCTACCACTCCGATGTGACAGAGCAGCACAGAGCTCTGAGGGTTGACGCTCAAAGCTTTCTTAAAGTGGATTTCTGCTAAGTTGAACTTCTCCTGTTTGAAGTAAATCATCCCCAGACCGTACCTGAACACACAAAGAGTATTTATTCCATTAGAGACATTCACTTTGGAGCGTGTATATAAAACATGGTAGAAATAATCAATGTGTATATATAGTACAGGCGGTGAAAGCGTACCAGGCATTGTAGTGGCGGTTGTTGACTCTGATGGCGTTCCGGAAACAAGCGAGAGCCCGGTCCAACTCCTCCGTCAGAACAAACTCATGACCCAACAGAGTGTAGGCGTACGCAAATCCCGGGTCCACCTGAGGGACAGACGGGAGGACGGACAGGTCACAGAGAGGTGAGACAGACAGGTCAGAGAGAGGTGAGACAAACAGGTCAGAAAGACAGGTCAGAGAGAGGTGAGAAAGGTGGTCACTGTCTCACCTGGATGGCTCTCTGGAAGAACTTGATGGCAATGTCGTGTTCTCTCTGCAGACTGAAACAGTTTCCTGCCACACACCAGGCCTGCAGACAGACAGGTGGTTATGGAACCTGAACAGAGGGCAGACTGAGGCCAGACCCCCTCCTGGACTCAGACATGGGAGGGAGGCCGGAGGGGTTCCTACCTCGGGACAGTCTTTGGACAGGTATGGCTCTTACCTAAGGACGGTCTTTGGACAGGTATGGCTCTTACCTAAGGACGGTCTTTGGACAGGTATGGCTCTTACCTAAGGACGGTCTTTGGACAGGTATGGCTCTTACCTAAGGACGGTCTTTGGACAGGTATGGCTCTTACCTAAGGACGGTCTTTGGACAGGTATGGCTCTTACCTAAGGACGGTCTTTGGACAGGTATGGCTCTTACCTAAGGACGGTCTTTGGACAGGTATGGCTCTTACCTAAGGACGGTCTTTGGACAGGTATGGCTCTTACCTAAGGACGGTCTTTGGACAGGTATGGCTTTTATCTAAGGACGGTCTTTGGACAGGTATGGCTCTTACCTAAGGACGGTCTTTGGACATGTATGGCTCTTACCTAAGGACGGTCTTTGGACAGGTATGGCTCTTACCTAATGACGGTCTTTGGACAGGTATGGCTCTTACCTAAGGACGGTCTTTGGACAGGTATGGCTCTTACCTAAGGACGGTCTTTGGACAGGTATGGCTTTTATCTAAGGACGGTCTTTGGACAGGTATGGCTCTTACCTAAGGACGGTCTTTGGACATGTATGGCTCTTACCTAAGGACGGTCTTTGGACAGGTATGGCTCTTACCTAAGGACGGTCTTTGGACAGGTATGGCTTTTATCTAAGGACAGTCTTTGGACAGGTATGGCTCTTACCTAAGGACGGTCTTTGGACAGGTATGGCTCTTACCTCAGGACAGTTTTTGTCCATGTCCGTCAGGTCTTTGGATAGGGCAGACAGTGCCACATCTTTCTGCAGGTGCCAAAGGGTTGTCGAGTAGATCTCCATCCCTTCCACTCGATATGACTCGATCCTGCGGACTTCGCTGAACAGACGCTCGGCCTACCAACAAACATTATGACATCATCCCTCACCTGCAGCAGGACTGTCACTGTCAGTGCATAAGTCAGGTGTGTGTCAGTTGTGTGTTACCTGCGTGTACTCGGCCAGCTCAAAGTAGGCCCTACCGATGTGTGTGAGAACCCAGCCGGTGTTGTAGTGGGGGGGGGGCAGTGAGCTCAGGATGTTGATGGCTTCTCTGCAGTTGTAGGAACACAGTGCCTGGTAACCACGCCCAAGTTCCCGCAGCAACGCCATCACGCTGTCTGTACACAGGAAACGTTTAGAAACATGTCAGTGTGACTTCCTGTTCAACTTCGAACCACTTTCTGTTTCCAATCCAATCCAACTTTATTCATACAGTACTTTAAAACCTCCAGACCAAAGTGCTGCACAGAAAAATACACAGCAGATCTCCAATAAAAACAAATCAAGGTACAAACACTAAAACAACAGTAGAAATAACGGCCATCGAGTAAAAACAATAGACCATTTCAAAGCAATAAAACAACCATCCACAGAGTGCAAGAGGGGGGGGCGAAGAAGAGATGGTACAACGCACAGTGAAAGAGCCGCTTTAATGTGGAGGGGCTCCATGGTTAGGGGCTGCAGCAGCCAGAGCTTTGTTCTGGGTTCACTCAGGAGCAGGGGATCAGCTGACCTGAGAAGGGAGCGGGCGTGTAGGGTTGTAGATTTCTCCTTACCAGAGCTTCCATCTGTCCATTTCCCTCCGAACCAGGACACAGCTCTCTGGTAGAGCAGTATTTACTGTAGTATTAGTACCTGCTGCAGCTCTCTGGTATAGCAGTGTTTACTGTAGTATTAGTACCTGCTGCAGCTCTCTGGTAGAGCAGTACTTACTGTAGTATTAGTACCTGCTGCAGCTCTCTGGTAGAGCAGTGTTTACTGTAGTATTAGTACCTGCTGCAGCTCTCTGGTAGAGCAGTGTTTACTGTAGTATTAGTACCTGCTGCAGCTCTCTGGTAGAGCAGTATTTACTGTAGTATTAGTACCTGCTGCAGCTCTCTGGTAGAGCAGTATTTACTGTAGTATTAGTACCTGCTGCAGCTCTCTGGTAGAGCAGTATTTACTGTAGTATTAGTACCTGCTGCAGCTCTCTGGTAGAGCAGTGTTTACTGTAGTATTAGTACCTGCTGCAGCTCTCTGGTAGAGCAGTATTTACTGTAGTATTAGTACCTGCTGCAGCTCTCTGGTAGAGCAGTACTTACTGTAGTATTAGTACCTGCTGCAGCTCTCTGGTAGAGCAGTATTTACTGTAGTATTAGTACCTGCTGCAGCTCTCTGGTAGAGCAGTATTTACTGTAGTATTAGTACCTGCTGCAGCTCTCTGGTAGAGCAGTATTTACTGTAGTATTAGTACCTGCTGCAGCTCTCTGGTAGAGCAGTATTTACTGTAGTATTAGTACCTGCTGCAGCTCTCTGGTAGAGCAGTATTTACTGTAGTATTAGTACCTGCTGCAGCTCTCTGGTAGAGCAGTATTTACTGTAGTATTAGTACCTGCTGCAGCTCTCTGGTAGAGCAGTACTTACTGTAGTATTAGTACCTGCTGCAGCTCTCTGGTAGAGCAGTACTTACTGTAGTATTAGTACCTGCTGCAGCTCTCTGGTAGAGCAGTACTTACTGTAGTATTAGTACCTGCTGCAGCTCTCTGGTAGAGCAGTATTTACTGTAGTATTAGTACCTGCTGCAGCTCTCTGGTAGAGCAGTATTTACTGTAGTATTAGTACCTGCTGCAGCTCTCTGGTACTGCGGGCTCTTGGTGTCCGGCAGGCTCAGACCAGGATCCAGTCTCAGGATGTCCAGGCTCTCGTTCAGGTTGCTGCTGTTGGATGTCTTTGCTGATTTGCATTTGGTCTTCCTGTTGGGGATCTTCGTGGGGAACTTCATTTTCAGCTTCTTACTGTTCTCCTAAACACAGCACAGGGTTTAAAAGTACACTTCTGTAGCAGTGTAGTAGGTGTAGTAGGTGTAGTAGGTGTAGTACTGCAGTAGGTGTAGTAGTGCAGTAGGTGTGGTAGTGTAGTAGGCATACCTGCAAACTCAGAAGGGCTGAAAAAGGTGACAAACTAAACCGTTGTAGTGGGGTCTGGGGGCATCCCCCCCAGCCAAATTTTGCTATTTTAACATGTAAATGAAGCATTCTGGTGTACTCCCATCAGAAAATAAAGGGAAAAGACAACATTTTCTTATGGTAAAAATGGCACATTCATTGACCCGTAAACTGGTGAAAAGCATTCAGGACAGGTCAACAGTAAATAATAATATTATTTTCATTTTTTCCTCCTTTTGGCCCGGACAAGCCTTTCAAGGGCCCGTTTTCGCTGCTTGGCAATGTGCCTCTTTCGGGCCACACTATCGTTCTCCACCACCTCTGCCCTATTACTAGCAGCACTGGTAGATGGCTGGCAGCCAAACTCAACCCTCCTTTCTCTGATTACAAGCTGATTTTCCTGTCGTTGGGCTTTGTCCCTAGTTCCAGCTGCACTAATGTTAGAACACAACCTCGTATCTACCTCCCCAAACTTCAAATCATCCCTTCTGAACATTTCCACCCCAGTCTGGTTCCTGGTCTGCAAAGTGTATTTACCAGTCTGCACAGCACTGAGGGTGGAGATCTTCATTGACGTTGATCGTTGATCAATGATGGTCCCCATGACACTGAAGGAAGACTCAACCAGGGCACCATGGAACATTGAGAGGGCAGCCTTGACTGCCTGACACAGTGCAGGGTACTTCCCTGTATTGAAGACGACGGCCCACCACTTGACAACATCCTCTCCATGCTGAAAACTGGGAAGCGCCTGGTCAACATTGAAACGCAGAATTTCTTGGTCTGTGTCAGCATCTGGTGGCAGCAGGTGACCCATCATATGTATGAGCTTCCTCAAATATATTCTCTTCATAGCTCTGACCAAAACGACCTGTACTCTCGCGTTGTACACGTTGCCTAGCAACGCCGCGCATGCGCATTATATCCTGCTCCGCTCCGAGTTATAGTAGTAGGCTATTCATGGGAAAAGCAGGAACAGCACGTTAAGATCTCGGCCAAGTCGTAATTAAAAGCAGTTCTTCATTATTTAAGTGAAGCGGCGGTAACGCCAGTGTTAAACACGGTGTTAAACACGCAATGCCGGTTGGTGTGCGTACGGTACTGAGTGTTTATCGGTCCACGGCCGTAATGAACGTGTCGCATTGGTCCATATGTAATGCGCACGTTCTGTTGTTCCCATTGGCATAGAGCTATTGAACATTAACTTTAACAAAGGATACGGATAACATATCGCCCACGGCAGTTTTGTCATTGTATGTTTAGCCTATATTTGTATTACGCTATCATCATTCAACATGTAGAATCACAGATCAATGATGATCCGTTGCACCACTACTAGCTACTCACTAAACCACACGGATGTGTATTTGTTCATTACGTGTTCGTTTTCATCCCTCTCAGATCTGACCACAATGTCATAGCCGCCAGTAATATCAGTAACAGGACGGATGCTGTGGAGATCAGCCTTCACAAACGTATTCTGTTCGCATTGAACGAGGTGACGTAGAACGGGTCTAGCTAGGCTAACTTTAACACAATTCACTGAGGTTAGCTAGCAACCTAACAAGCTGATAAGCTGAAGCATGTTAATACACTTTATTTGGCTCAAATAATTTTACTTCAGCAACGTTAAAATGATACAGCATACAATGTTTTTGCCAGATTAGCTGCTACTAGACCTACCTCAAAACTTGTATCTGTAACGTATCCCGAAAATTGTCCAGAAGAACCACTCGCTGACTACTGAGCACTCCACTCCAAGAGGGACCGGTGGGTAAAAAGACACGCGCTGTGGTTTATCTTGCTCATGATGTGTCGGTGGTCGTGGAACGTGAGTCATTTCAACAAAGATTTTATTTATTGTGAAGATAGCAAACTTGTTTCTTGCTCATTATACAGTCCGTTATACAGTCTATGGTTGGTTGGTCGGTCAGCACCCCCCCCCCCCCCTAAAAACAAAAACTCTTCGGATCTACACGATTCACGTCAATGACATATTTTGAGTTGAAAACGGCGAATTTCGCCGAAAGGTGACTAGTTTGCAGGTATGAGTAGGTGTAGTAGTGCACTAGGTGCAGTAGGTGTAGTAGTGCAGTAAGTGCAGTAAGTGCAGTAGGTGTAGTAGTGCAGTAGTAGTGCAGTAGGTGTAGTACTGCAGTAGGTGCAGAGTAGGTGTAGTAGGTGTAGGAGGGCAGTAGGTGTAGTATGTGTAGTAGGGCAGTAGGTGCAGTAGGTGTAGTATGTGTAGTAGTGCAGTAGGTGCAGTAGGTGTAGTATGTGTAGTAGTGCAGTAGGTGTAGTAGTGCAGTAGGTGTAGTAGGTGTAGTAGTGCAGTAGGTGTAGTAGTGCAGTAGGTGTAGTAGTGCAGTAGTGCAGTAGGTGTAGTAGGTGCAGTAGGTGCAGTAGGTGTAGTAGTGCAGTAGTGCAGTAGGTGTAGTAGTGCAGTAGGTGTAGTAGTGCAGTAAGTGTAGTAGTGCAGTAGGTGTAGTAGTGCAGTAGGTGTAGTATGTGTAGGAGGGCAGTAGGTGTAGTATGTGTAGTAGTGCAGTAGGTGCAGTAGGTGTAGTACTGCAGTAGGTGCAGAGTAGGTGTAGTAGGTGTAGGAGGGCAGTAGGTGTAGTATGTGTAGTAGTGCAGTAGGTGCAGTAGGTGTAGTATGTGTAGTAGTGCAGTAGGTGTAGTAGTGCAGTAGGTGTAGTAGGTGTAGTAGTGCAGTAGGTGTAGTAGTGCAGTAGGTGTAGTAGTGCAGTAGTGCAGTAGGTGTAGTAGGTGCAGTAGGTGCAGTAGGTGCAGTAGGTGTAGTAGTGCAGTAGTGCAGTAGGTGTAGTAGTGCAGTAGGTGTAGTAGTGCAGTAAGTGTAGTAGTGCAGTAGGTGTAGTAGTGCAGTAGGTGAGGAAGTGCAGTAGGTGTAGTACTGCAGTAGGTGTAGTAGTGCAGTAGTAGTGCAGTAGGTGTAGTAGGTGCAGTAGGTGCAGTAGGTGCAGTAGTGCAGTAGGTGTAGTAGTGCAGTAGGTGTAGTAGTGCAGTAGGTGCAGTAGGTGTAGTAGTGCAGTAGGTGTAGTAGTGCAGTAGTGCAGTAGGTGCAGTAGTGCAGTAGGTGTAGTAGGTGTAGTAGTGCAGTAGGTGTAGTAGTGCAGTAGGTGTAGTAGTGCAGTAGTGCAGTAGGTGTAGTAGTGCAGTAGGTGCAGTAGTGCAGTAGGTGCAGTAGTGCAGTAGGTGTAGTAGTGCAGTAGGTGTAGTAGTGCAGTAGGTGCAGTAGTGCAGTAGGTGCAGTAGTGCAGTAGGTGCAGTAGTGCAGTAGGTGTAGTAGTGCAGTAGGTGTAGTAGTGCAGTAGGTGTAGTAGTGCAGTAGGTGTAGTAGTGCAGTAGGTGCAGTAGTGCAGTAGGCGTAGTAGTGCAGTAGGTGTAGTACTGCAGTAGGTGCAGTAGTGCAGTAGGTGCAGTAGGTGTAGTAGTGCAGTAGGTGTAGTAGTGCAGTAGGTGCAGTAGTGCAGTAGGTGCAGTAGTGCAGTAGGTGTAGTAGTGCAGTAGGCGTAGTAGTGCAGTAGGTGTAGTACTGCAGTAGGTGCAGTAGGTGTAGTAGTGCAGTAGGTGCAGTAGGTGTAGTAGTGCAGTAGGTGTAGTAGTGCAGTAGGTGCAGTAGTGCAGTAGGCGTAGTAGTGCAGTAGGTGTAGTAGGTGTAGTAGTGCAGTAGGTGCAGTAGTGCAGTAGGTGTAGTAGTGCAGTAGGCGTAGTAGTGCAGTAGGTGTAGTACTGCAGTAGGTGCAGTAGGTGTAGTAGTGCAGTAGGTGTAGTAGTGCAGTAGGTGTAGTACTGCAGTAGGTGCAGTAGGTGCAGTAGGTGCAGTACTGCAGTAGGTGCAGTAGGTGTAGTAGTGCAGTAGGTGCAGTAGTGCAGTAGGTGTAGTGGTGCAGTAGGTGTAGTAGTGCAGTAGGTGCAGTAGTGCAGTAGGTGTAGTAGTGCAGTAGGTGTAGTACTGCAGTAGGTGCAGTAGGTGCAGTAGTGCAGTAGGTGCAGTAGTGCAGTAGGTGCAGTAGTGCAGTAGGTGTAGTGGTGCAGTAGGTGTAGTAGTGCAGTAGGTGTAGTAGTGCAGTAGGTGTAGTACTGCAGTAGGTGCAGTAGGTGTAGTAGTGCAGTAGGTGTAGTAGTGCAGTAGGTGTAGTAGTGCAGTAGGTGCAGTAGGTGTAGTAGTGCAGTAGGTGCAGTAGTGCAGTAGGTGCAGTAGTGCAGTAGGTGTAGTAGTGCAGTAGGTGTAGTACTGCAGTAGGTGCAGTAGGTGTAGTAGTGCAGTAGGTGCAGTAGTGCAGTAGGTGCAGTAGTGCAGTAGGTGTAGTAGTGCAGTAGGCGTAGTAGTGCAGTAGGCGTAGTACTGCAGTAGGTGCAGTAGTGCAGTAGGTGTAGTAGTGCAGTAGGCGTAGTAGTGCAGTAGGCGTAGTACTGCAGTAGGTGTAGTACTGTGAGTACCTTGGCAGTAGAGCTGGCGCTGGTGAACAGTCTGGAGCTTCTTCTGGGCTGAACGTTGGGAGGACCAGACATACTGGGGCTGAGCACCTGAGGAGACCCACTGACAGACAGACAGACAGGTGTCAGACAGACAGGTGTCAGAGAGACACACAGGTGTCAGAGAGACACACAGGTGGTTAGTTACCTGGTGTGAGGGGCGGAGGTCTGTGATTGGTTGAAGGGGATGGGGAGAACGTCTCTACTGTTACCTGTCTGACTGAAGACAGATTTTGACTGACTGATCCTGGAGACAGACTGAGAGAGACAGGTGGGGGGGACAGAGACAGGTGGGGAGAGAGCGACAGATGAGGAGAGACAGGTAAGGAGAGAGAGAGACAGGTAAGGGGTTCATAAAGGATAATTAGAATAACAAATGAAAACATTGAGAATAAAAGCATACCACATTACTAGTGCGTAAGGTGTGTGTGTATAACATGGGCGAATTTAACATGTATGTTTAACATTTGTGTGTACCATGTTTGTGTACCGTGTGTATGTTTAACATGCGTTTGTATAACGTGTGTAACATAACATACAACGGGTAAAATAAGTATTGAACACGTCAGCGTCTCTCTCAGTAAATACATCTCTAAAGGTGCTCTTCATCAGATGTTCACCAGCTGTCAGTAACAACCCATGCAATCCACACATGCACAGAATCAAACATAGCTGTCCATAGATGAAGTGATGTGTATTGAAATGGAATGACACAGGGGAAAAGTACTGAACACGCTTACTGACATGTATTTAATCCTTGGTACAAAAGCCTCTGTTGGTAATGACAGCTCCAAGACGCCTCCTGTATGGAGAAACCAGTCTCACGCTCAGGTGTGATTTCGGTCCATTCTTCCAAACTGTCTTCAGGTCTTGGAGGTTTCGTGGGCCTCTTCTATGAACTCTGTAGTTCTTTGCATAGATGTTCTGTTGGACTCAAGTCAGGTGATTGGCTGGTCCATTCTAGCAGCTTCATTTTCTTTCTCTGAAACCAGTTGAGTTTCCTTGGCTGTGTGTTTGGGGTCATTGTCTTGCTGAAATGTCCGCCCTCGTTTCATCTTCCTCATCCTGGTAGATGGCAGCACATTTTTACCAAAAATGTCTCTGTACATTTCTCCATTCATCCTTCCTTCAAGTATATGAAGTTTGCCAGTGCCGTTTGCTGAAGAACAGCCCCACACCCTGATGCTCCCCCCTCCAAACTTCCCTGTGTGGTGTTTCTGGGGGGATGTGCAGTGCCATCTGACCTCCACACATGCTGTGTGTTATGGCATCCAAAGAGTTCCATTGTGGACTCACCTGAGCAGACGATATTCTCCCAGTATTTCACAGGCTTGTCTAAATGTTGAGCAGCAAACTTTAACCGAGCTTCAGCATGCTTCTTCTTCAGCGATGGAGTCTTGCGTGGTGAGCGTGCGTACAGGCCGTGGCGGCTGAGTGCAGTACTCATTGTTTCTTTGAAACACTTGGACCTGCTGATTCCAGGTCTTTCTGAAGGTCTCCACAAGCGGTCCTTGGCTCTTGGACAACTCTTCTGATAATTATTTTCACTCCTCTGTCAGAAATCTTGCGAGGAGCACCTGGTCGTGGCTGGGTTATGGTGGGAGGATGTTCTTTCCACTTCCGGATTAAGGCCCCAACAGTGCTGGAACATTCAGGAGTTCAGAAATCTGTAACGCCATCAGTTTGTTTTGCAACAGTGAGGTTGTGAAGGTCTTGAGAGAGCTCTTTGCTTTTACCCATCATGAGATCTTTCTTGTGTGACACCTCGGTAATGAGAGACCTTTTTATAGGCCATCAGTTGGGACTGAACCAGCTGATATTCATTTGCACTGACGAGGGGCAGGACTGCTCTCTACTCACTGATAGATTTCAGCTGGTGTCTTGGCTTTCCATGCCTTTTTGCACCTCCTTTTCTTAATGTGTTCAATACTTTTTCCCTGTGTCATTCCATTTTAATACACATCACTTCATTTATGGAAATCTATGGTTTGATTTCTGTGCTTGTGTGGACTGCATGGGTTGTTACTGACAGCTGATGAACATTTCATGTTAATAGCACCTTTAGAGATCTATTTACTGAGAGACATTGTGACGTGTTCAATACTTATATTACCCGCTGTATATGTGTAACATGGTTGTGTAACGTGTATGTGTATCGTTTGCTTACCTTCTTGCTGGGAGCTGTAGATTGTGTTTCCATGGTAGCTGAATAGTTTTGTAGATATGTGGGGTCTCCAGGGCTAGGCTCCAGGGGCAGGATGCCAAAACTACAGACACACAATTCAGTACTTCTTAAATGCCTCACCCGCACAGGAGTCGTTAAAACACCTCACCCGCACAGCAGGCGTTAAAACGCCTCACCCGCACAGCAGGCGTTAAACGACTGACCCATACAGGTGTTGTTAAATTACTTACCTGGGTGTGAGAGGGCTAAGGGCTGCAGGTCCTCCCAGTAAACTCCGTCCACTCTTGGGCTTGTTCTGTTTACCTAGTAGGGATCCAGCAGTGGCCATGGAAACAGGATTACCCAATAGGGAGCCAGTCTCCGGGGAGATGAGGGAAGAGTCAATGTAGGAAACAGACAAATCAGACGTCAGCTTTCCATTGGATGACTCTAGGTTGAGGCGGTTCAGCTCCTGAGGGCAGACAGGAACAAACATCAGATCAGCTGTTTCACCCTTCAGATCAGGGATGCAGGTGCGTTTGTTTGACGTACCAGTGTGTCCTGGGGCGTCTCCATGAGGGCAGTGTCTAGGCGGTGGGAGGGGTTTTGGGCGGGGCTTACAGAGGGAGGTGGCTGAGCTATAGACACATTCTGTAGAGACAACCTGAAGACCTGATCTGGATCTGGTTTTTCTCCTGAAGAGACAGGGGATAGAATAAAAAGTATATGTGTGCGTGTGCGTGTGTGCGTGTGTGTGTGTGTGTGTGTGTGTGTGTGTGTGTTACCTAAGTGACAGAGCTTCTGGAAGGGCGACCAGAGGAACGGGTTGAGAGTTAAACTCCTCTGGAAACACTCGGCGCCTTTAACAACACGATCTGTCTTACTGCAAGAGAGACAGACAGGCAGAGAGAGAGACAGGTTACAGTGTGTAGACCAGTAGCACAGTCTAGCTGCAGCTTTTATATATATAGATTAGTGCTGTCAAAGTTAACGCGTTAATTTTGGCGATTAATTTTAAACATTTAATGCATTAATTTTTAACGCAATTAACGTGGTTTTGTTTACCTCCGGTGGAGGCTGACCCATAACCTTTGGTCACGTGCGGGGGCAATACGGCAAACATTTATCCTAACTAGAGGAGAGTCTTTGGCGGTGTTAGCAGAGCAGCCCGTTACAGCGGCTACTCATTGTGAAACTCAACTGTGGGGTGCACCGGACGTGGAGGACAAAGAAAAAGACGAGAGACTCTCTGCTGCTTCTCATGGCACTCACTCTGCAACTCAGCGCAGCTGCGTGCAGGAAGGCCCTTTATTAGCCACGCCCACCACACAGGTGGCTTGTCAGTGTGAATCACAAATTAAGTATGCCCATCATTTATGGAAACAAAATAAACAATAATTGAGAGCACCATTCAACAGCCCCTCTTGCTCTCACATTATTACAAACAAATCAAAACATTACCTTAACAACCAGTCAGAAAAACATCACATATTACATCTCCAGATCTTTTTCAGTTATCCCCAAACATAAATCTGGCAAATTTAGCCAACTTAAATTTTGTTGCAGGCTTGGTCATCAGATCTGCAACCATCTGGTCAGTTGGACAATATTCCAATAACACTTTACCATCAGTCACAGTGGACCGTATGAAGTGGTACTTAATGTCCACATGTTTACATCGCTGCCAACTGACTGGGTTCTTAGTTAAAGCTATTGTGCCTTGATTGTCCTCATACACCGTGGGTAATGCATATACATGTCCATCAATACCATCTAAAAGTTGTGTGAGGTACAGACACTCTTGGATGGTTACAGCCAGAGCAATATACTCCGCCTCACACGTGGACAATGCTACAGTGGGCTGTTTTTTCGTCTTCCACGACACCAAAGTGGCACCCTTAGTCAGGCTTACACAATACCCACTCGTACTTCGTCGATCATTTACATCACCAGCCCAGTTTGCATCACTGTACGCATGTATACCCAGGTTTTCATCACACTTTCAATAACACAACTTCTTATCACTTGTGCCTTTTAGATACCTCAGCACGTGTTTCAACTGTACCGAAATGCTGATCAGTAGGTTCATTAAAGTACTGTGACAGTTTGCTCACAATAAAACTCAAATCAGGTCTTGTGCAAACAGTCAAATAAATCAGACTACCTACTGCTTCTCTGTATCTTGAAATGTCACCCATCAATGCAGCATCGGTGTAGTTCAGTTTTTGCTCACAAGGTGTTGATCTAGGTTTGCAATCGTGCATGTTAAACCTTTCAAGGATTTTCCCAACATATTTTTCTTGAGACATTGTTACACAGTTGTTGCCCTGTGCAAAATCAATACCAAGAAAATGTCTTAGTTTGCCTAAATCTTTCATTTTAAACCTTGCTGTAAGCATGTACTTTGTAACCTTCATGGCATTTTCATCACTTGCAGCAATTATTAAGTCATCGACCCAAATTACCATGATCACCTTCTCATGTTCTTTCTCGTGTGTAAACACAGTGATCAGCTTGGTTTTGTAGAAACTTATTTTGTGTCAAATACTCGTGTAACAACTTATTCCAATTCCTGCCTGATTGTTTCAGCCCATATAATGACTTCTCTAGCTTGCACACCAACTCTCTGTCTGTGTGAGATTTCACTTTGTACCCTTCTGGCTGTTCCATGTAAATCTCACAGTCTATGGGTGCATTTAAATAGGCAGTCTTCACATCCATTTGGTGTAAGATCAAATTTTCTTGTGCTGCCTTCTGCATCAACACTCTTACACTAGTCATGTTAGCTGTAGGGGAAAATGTCTCCCCATAATCCACACCCATCTTTTGACTGTACCCCTTAGCAACATATCGGGCCTTGTATTTTCCAGATCCATCAACATTGGTTTTAATAGCATACACCCATCTACCCCCCACTGCTTTCTTACCCTCAGGCAAGTTGGTCAGGGTAAATGTGCTGTTCTCCCTAAGTGAATGCATTTCCTCATCCATTGCTTTGACCCACTCTCTTGATTTATCTGAGGTTACAGCTTCTGTAAATGACACAGGTATGTTACACATCACACGATAACAATAATCAATGTTACTCTGGACTTGATCAGTCTCCTCCTCAGACACATATTTAGAAACACCGCAATCTATGTATCTGTCTGGTCTCCTCTCTCTGGAAGGGTAACGGCTGCACTCAGGCTCACACTTGACCTCAACTGTCTGTGGTTGGTGGTGGCTGACTTCAGGTCTCTGTTCCACTTTAACATGATCTGGACTTCTGGACCTGTGCTGGATGAAGTCATCATTCTCAGGTGCAAAATCAGTCTGTGTCTGTCGTTCTACACCTGATTTAGCCACAAACTTTACCAGTCTGTGCTTCTGCACTTTCTTACTGACAGGAAAGTAAACAATGTATGCAGGACTGTTTTTGTCGTACCCGATAAAAACACACTTTTCACTCCTTGGATCAAGTTTTCTCTTGTCTTGTTTATAAGCAAAACATTCGGTTCCAAACCTTTGCATTCTAGACAAGTTGGGCCGTCTTCCTGTCAACATCTGGATTGGTGTCTACCCT
Source organism: Eleginops maclovinus (assembly GCF_036324505.1). NCBI lineage: Eukaryota > Metazoa > Chordata > Actinopteri > Perciformes > Eleginopidae > Eleginops > Eleginops maclovinus. Next base: position 24,907,251 of record NC_086364.1, read on the forward strand.
GTGCGTTTGTTAAAACACCTGTTCCGAACCACAGCCGCAGTCTGGACTGCATAGGTCCACAGTTGTTTTGGCAAACCACTTTCAATTAGCATGCACCTTGCCATGTCAAAAAGTGTGCGCCAATTGCGCTCAGCAGTCCCATTTTGGTGAGGAGAGTAAGGTGCTGAGGTTTGATGTCTGATTGCATTTTTAATGAGTAAGGTCTGGTATGCTTTCCCTGTGAATTCAGTACCATTATCAGATCTGAAGCATTTCACTTTGCCATATGGGGCTGTATCAGCTAGAAACTTCTCTGTAGCTTGTACTGTGTCACTTTTATTTTTCAAGAAATACACAAACACTGTACTGGAAAAATCATCGGTAAATGAAAGTGCATATCTGTACCCTTCTCTCGACTATGGGTGGATTGGTCCTGCCAAGTCTGTGTGTAATAGCTCTAGAGGGGCTTTAGCCCTCACATCAGGGTCTCTGTTTCTAGTTTGGTAAAACTTGCCCTGAGTGCACACTTCACAATGAAAAGGTTTGTTCGTTGAACCCTTAATTTTCATACCGTCCACAACATCTTGTAACTTCTGAATGTCATTGTAGTTACAGTGTCCCAGTATCTCATGCCATGTCTGCATATCATGACATCCCTTGCATTGATCATCACATTCATTGTCATCATTGTTTACTGTGTGCAAATAATATAGTCTATCGTGTACGTGAATGTGGAATTTGGTACCGTCTTTGTGGATCAGAACGTCCTTCCCCTTCTTGAAGATCACCGTCGCTCCGCTGGCAGTAGCTGCTTTCACGGACAGAATGTCTTGTGTGTAGGATGGGATATACAGCGCCTGCCTCAGCGTTGCGTTCAGGCGTCTTCCTTTGCTGTCGATCAGACAGACTTCTGCATCGCCTCGGCGCTCTGCGACGCCCTTGCACTGCGTCCCGTCCGCCAGCTCCACGCAATGTGTTTTGGCTTGGAACCCGTCATCAAAGCTCTTAAACTTTGCCAGGTCTGTGACGATGTGCGAAGTTGCCCCACAGTCGACCATCAGGCCCCTCACGTCCACTCCTGCTGCTCCTTCGCTCACCCGGAAGACGTACTCTTTGTCCTGGTCAGCTGTCTGCCCGGATACCTTTCGTGCGTCGTCTTGGTCCCGCCGCTGCCTCCGTCTGCAGGTTGTGTCCCGGTGTGTGTTGCTCTTGCAGTGACTACACCAGAGTTTACGCTGGCAGGCTCTGCCCAGGTGTCCCTTCATGCCGCATCTGAAGCACACCGCGTCCGCTGCGGCCCTCTCGGCTCCCCGGTCACCTGTCCCGGCGGGTCTCGCTCTCTGCTGCCGCACGTTCATCACGTTGTCATCTGTCGCTGCAGTGCGCATCTTCTCCGTGTCCTCGTAGCTGCGTAGCTTTGTTTTAAACTCAGCAAAAGATATTGTCTCATCTTGTTGTGTAACATGGATCGCGAATGGTTTGAAGGACTCAGGCAAACCTTTCAACACCATCGCTACCAAAAGTCCGTCACTTAATGTCTCACAGGCATTTCTTAGCGCTGTGATTGCGGTCTCTGCCCGGATCAAGTACTCCGTCACACTTTCACTTTCTGACTTCTGAAGTGAAGTCAGTTCTGTATAGAGGCTTATTATGCGTGGCTTTCCTTTACCTTGATAATAGTCTCTTAAAATTCGTAGGGCTTTCCGCCCGTCATCGGCAGCCTCCCGCATCACCAGCGACAAACTTTTATCGTCCAGAAACTGAATGAGTTCTGCATAGGCTTCTTCATTCTTTCTGGTATCTTCCAGCAGCTCATCTGCGTCGTCGGCAGTGGGCTCTGTTAGAATTGTTTCTTTTAAGCCTTCCAAACGAAGGTGGCCCAAAAATTTCGCCTCCCATAACTCATAGTTCTTTTCGTCTCCATCAAACAGGAGCCGCGCCCAGCGGCTACTGTGGCGGCTACTTCCATTGGCAGCTCGTCCGCTCATGGTGCTAAAACTTGTTTCTTAGTTTCTCTGGGCCCATAACCTGTTAGCAGAGCAGCCCGTTACAGCGGCTACTCGTTGTGAAACTCAACTGTGGGGTGCACCGAACATGGAGGACAAAGAAAAAGACGAGAGACTCTCTGCTGCTTCTCATGGCACTCACTCTGCAACTCAGCGCAGCTGCGTGCAGGAAGGCCCTTTATTAGCCACGCCCACCACACAGGTGGCTTGTCAGTGTGAATCACAAATTAAGTATGCCCATCATTTATGGAAACAAAATAAACAATAATTGAGAGCACCATTCAACAGGCGGAAAGATGGCTAAGGAAGGACTATTAGGGGGAACGTTTCATTTTAAAAAGTTGCCCGACGGCTCGTTGGACAAAGCAAAAGGAATTTGCACAGTTTGCAAAGCCGAATTTAGTTACCACAGAAGTAACACGTCTTTAGCGTATCACTTAAAAGCAAAGCACCCTACTGAAATTACCTCCATGGGTCCGCGCCAGTCTACACTACAGGAGTGTGGCACTCGTGGGCGAATAACGAAACCTGTAAGTGAAAAGTTAACCAATTCCTTGGTTACTTGGATAGTTAAAAACTGCCGCCCAGTTAGCACAGTAGAGGATGATGGACTGAGAGAAGTAATTCGTGTTGCATCGGGAGATACCTCTTATAATTTATCCTCGAGAGGAACCATCGTATCAAGAATACACACGTTGTATGAGGATGAGAGGGCTCAGCGGACGAACATTCTTGAGCAAGCAAAGCACATTGCTGTAACAGGTGACCACTGGACGTCTGTCAACAACGATAATTATTTGGGCGTCACGGCGCATTTCATTGATCCAGACTGGACTCTGCAGTCGTTTGCACTTACTGTGAGTAAAACCGAGGAGCGACATTATGCCGAGGCATGTGCTAACCATTTTGTGGATGTTGCAAACGAATGGGAAATCAAGGAAAAGTTGACCACACTCTGCACTGACAGCGCTCGTAACATGGTAGCTGCCGCGAGGCTACTTCCATTTGAACACCTGCCTTGCATGGCCCACTGTCTGCAAAGAACGGTCACAGTCTCACTTAAAGACTTTTAAAGTGTTCTGGCCAAATGTCGCAAGATTGTTGGGCACTTTAAGCATAGTCCATCTAACGCTCAGGAATTAAACGAACAGCAGGTTGCACACGGACTTAAGCAAGAATCACTTGCTCAGGACGTTGCAACAAGATGGAATTCTACACTGGAGATGGTAAAGAGGATGCAGAGAACCAAATCTCCACTGACCACTACCCTGGCGCAGCAAAAGAGCAAGGTTGCCATGTTGACTGACCAGGAGCTTGCCAAACTGCAAAAGCTGGAGGAACTACTGGAACCTTGCAGGTATGTTATTTATTTCTGGTTTCTCCTCCCTCTCTTTCTTTCTCCCTATCTCCTGTGTACAGTATATGTGTACCGTTTTCTCTCTCTCTCTCTCCATCTCGTGTGTGTATGTTGTTTTCTCTCTCCCTCTCGCTTTCACCTGTCTGTGTGCTGATCTCTCTCTCTCCATCTCCTGTGTGTGTGTGTATGTTGTTGTTCTCTGTCTCTCCCTCTCTTTCACCTGTGTGTGTGTTAGTTCTCTGTGTTGTTAATAAAGATTTACTCAAATGTTTAACACCTTGTGCTTTCCATTGCAGATATGTGACTGAACTGCTGGGGGGAGAGCAGTATGTCTCCTGTTCAGTGGTCTTGCCAGCCTTACGCCACTTGTTCAGAGTTATGGAGCCCTCAGACGATGATCCAGTTTATGTTCTGAGGTTCAAAAAGGCCTTTACCACAGACCTAGCTCAACGGAAGGATAGCACCAACCTCAAATGGCTGAAGATCACTACTGCCCTTGACCTAGGTTTAAAGACCTTAAGTGCCTTCCAAAAGATGAAAAGAGTGAGGTGTGGGCTTCAGTACGTGACCTGATGATGAGAGAGACACCAGCCCAACAACCAGCTGCTGAGACAACAGAGGAGCCGTCACCAAAGAAGAGGAGGAGGATGTCCATCTTGCTGTGTTCTTCTGATTCAGATACAGATGACGAGGAGGAGTCCATAGAGCATTGTCTGGATCACTACAAAGCAGAGCCAAAATGGACATAGAAGGGTGTCCACTACAATGGTGGTCAAAGAGAGAGGGAGCACATGCCAGGCTGGCACCCATTGCACGCAAGTACCTCTCAACCCCTGCAACCACAGTGCCTAGTGAGAGGTTGTTCTCACTCTCAGGCCACATTATACAAAAGAAGCGAGCTTCTTTATCCCCTGAGAACGTAAACAAACTGGTCTGCCTCAGCAACTGGCTGAAAGTAAAGAAGGACTAAGTAAATTATGTTTTTGGAGTGAAAAATGTTCAATGTTCAACGTTCTTATTTTTTTCGACTTATTTTTTGTATTTGCACTTTGCATGTGTGCACTTTAAGCCATTAAAATGCTCTTTGAATTTAAATACACTTTCATTATAAGCTTCAGTCTTAAATAGAAAAATGCAATTAATTTATGGATAGATTAATCGCGATTAATTACAGAAATTTGTGCGATTAATTAGTTAATTTTTTTTAATCGATTGACAGCCCTAATATAGATATATATATATATATAGAGAGAGAGAGAGAACATATAGAATGTGATCACCAGTAAATGTGTCCCAGTAACGATAACGTGAAGGAAGCAGAGTCTCCAAACTCTGTGATGATGTCATCCTGACTCTTCTGCTTGTTTAGCACTCCACCAATCAGAACCTGCTCTCCCTCAGCCAGCCTGCAGAAGGTGGATGGAGACAGACAGGAGTCAGAATAAAAAGTATAAATTCCGACCAGTTTATTTCCATTGTGAAATGAGCTGGTTATCTAGCTCAATTAGCTGTGTGTGTGTGTGTGTGTGTGTGTGTGTGTGTGTGTCTTACTTGCTCAGTTCCACGCAGCATTTAGCCAGCAGGAATCGGACCTGCGGTGTGGAGCAGCTGTGAGCCTTCAGCAGCCGGTACGCTTTATACGGCTTCCCAGAGCGGTGATAGCATGTAGCTAACAGGTAGAGAGCCTCCTCTGAACGCACTAAGAGACAGACAGGTGAGAGACACAGAGGTCAGCATTTAGCTAACAGGTAGAGAGCCTCCTCTGAACACACTGAGAGGCAGACAGGTGAGAGACACAGAGGTCAGCATGTAGCTAACAGGTAGAGAGCCTCCTCTGAACACACTGAGAGACAGACAGGTGAGAGACACAGAGGTCAGCATGTAGCTAACAGGTAGAGAGCCTCCTCTGAACACACAGAGACAGACAGGTGAGAGACACAGAGGTCTGCATGTAGCTAACAGGTAGAGAGCCTCCTCTGAACACACTGAGAGACAGACAGGTGAGAGACAGAGAGGTCTGCATGTAGCTAACAGGTAGAGAGCCTCCTCTGAACGCACTGAGAGACAGACAGGTGAGAGACAGACAGGTCAGCATGTAGCTAACAGGTAGAGAGCCTCCTCTGAACACACTGAGAGACAGACAGGTGAGAGACAGAGAGGTCTGCATGTAGCTAACAGGTAGAGAGCCTCCTCTGAACGCACTGAGAGACAGACAGGTGAGAGACAGAGAGGTCTGCATGTAGCTAACAGGTAGAGAGCCTCCTCTGAACGCACTGAGAGACAGACAGGTGAGAGACAGACAGGTCAGCATGTAGCTGACAGGTAGAGAGCCTCCTCTGAACACACTGAGAGACAGACAGGTGAGAGACAGAGAGGTCTGCATGTAGCTAACAGGTAGAGAGCCTCCTCTGAACGCACTGAGAGACAGACAGGTGAGAGACAGACAGGTCAGCATGTAGCTGACAGGTAGAGAGCCTCCTCTGAGACAGACAGGTGGGAGACACAAGTGAGAGACAGACATGTATTACCTTCAGCGTAGAGTCTCTCAGCGAGGAAAACAGCGTCCAGGTAGGCGTAGTGGTTCAGAGCCTGCCAAACTGCAGCCTAAGAGACAAATGAGAGGTCAGACAAATGTTATTAGGGGTGTTGAAATCACTTGGTTCTAAGATACAGTGGGTTCTAAGTATGTTCTGCAGTGCTGCAGTGACAGAACATACTTGATTACAGCATAGTAACGTTGTTTCTTGATTTTCAGCTGGACAATAAAGTTCTATAGTTCAAAAACAACTTCCTGGTAGCAACACCACATTGAATTTCTGCTACAGAGACACAGAGACACCACACAGAGACTCTGCCACAGAGACACCACACACTGACTCTGCTACAGAGACACAGAGACACCACACACTGAGACCACACAGTTCAAAAATAACTTCCTGGTAGCAACACCACATTGAATTTCTGCTACAGAGACACAGAGACACCACACAGAGACTCTGCCACAGAGACACCACACACTGAGACTCTGCTACAGAGACACCACACACAGAGACTCTGCTACAGAGACACCACACACAGAGACTCTGCTACAGAGACAGAGACACCACACACAGAGACTCTGCTACAGAGACACCACACACAGAGACTCTGCTACAGAGACACCACACACAGAGACACCACACACAGAGACACCACACACAGAGACACCACACACAGAGACTCTACTACAGAGACACCACACACAGAGACTGTGCTACAGAGACACCACACACAGAGACTGTGCTACAGAGACACCACACACAGAGACTCTGCAACAGAGACAGAGACACCACACACAGAGACTCTGCTACAGAGACACCACACACAGAGACTCTGCTACAGAGACACCACACACAGAGACACCACACACTGAGACTCTACTACAGAGACACCACACACAGAGACTCTGCTACAGAGACACCACACACAGAGACTGTGCTACAGAGACACCACACACAGAGACTCTGCTACAGAGACACCACACACAGAGACTCTGCTACAGAGATTCTGCTAGAGACACCACACACAGAGACTCTGCTACAGAGACCGGACCCCACCCAGGACTCTGCTACAG